>NC_064922.1:844026165-844326165 GCF_023897955.1 Schistocerca gregaria | reverse complement strand
AGATAATTCTTTAGTATTTGTAACGCACTCTGTCTCGACATCATATCAGAGGTTGTGCGATAATTCCACCGAGTTATAGGCGATGACTGATTGAGAAGGAAAACAAATAGTAGTAGTAGATGATGTGCTGACAGGTCGTAAGAAGAAAAATGTACATTAGCTTCTCATATCTCTAGTGTTGCGCTATATGTTCGAAATGATGTCTATGTTAAAACGTATAAGCGCTTTACGAATCGAGGTACGACTTACCTCTGAATTAGGTGGTGTTTTCTGGACAAATACCGTCACGGTGATCGTAGAAATGTCTGTATTAACATCCAACGATGCAACCTCGCGATAAACTCAATGAACTTTGAAAGTGATTGAGCTAAGGAACGTGGTATGCAACCGCTATTTTCGACTTCATCACATCGCAAGCGACTACATATTTCCTTAGTTTTTGCAACGCAGTCTGTCTCGAGACCATATCAGACGTTCCGCGATATATCCGCTGAGTTATAGGCGATTACAGACAGTAGTAGTAGATGATGTGCTGATTGAGGTCCTAAGATGAGACATACAAACGAACTTCTCAGATCTCTAGCCTTACGCTATATATTAGAAATCACGTCCATTCAAACACATACTTGCATAGGCTCACAGCCACACGCCAATCATATTTCACGCACTCTCATACCTCTAAACGAATCACCTTCCTCGAATCTGTCTGCTACAGTAAAATTACAACCTGGTTTTAATCATTTTAATCACCCCTTACATGTCCTGCAACTGATCACATTTCTACAGCTTTACACAGGTGCTAGTTCCAATTTACGTCGGGCTAAGACATATCCAATGCCTTTATGCAACCCGTGTAGAAACAGATGGAGCTGAGTTACTGCAACAGGACCGTGTTTAGAGCATACGGTGGAAATGCGCGCAATGTGGTACGTCCCCAAACTAGATATAAGTACTACAGATACCCAGCATGCTATCTTCGTTCTTCTATACCCACCCCAACATAGAAAAATTACGGACTATTAAAGCTCATCCTATTTACAGGTCCGCTAGGCGTCGATGCGGGCGCAGAACGTTGTAGTCTTAGGAGTTTGTGTGTTTATGTTCTCTCTCTCTTACCAATACCTTCCAGACACCGAGCCTAGACTCTAGAAGAATACTTTAGAGTTGACAGCTTGGATGATTTACGTAAAAATTTGTGGAACTCCATTCTTCTGGAACTCGATCGCGTATAAAAATCAGTCGTTTCTTCTTCTTCTTAACTGTATGCTATTACATAACGGCACTTTGACATCTGTTACTATACGTCAATAAGAAGTGCTAAGCTCCTCGACTTGATCACATCTCGGGGTCAGCTCGCGGCTGCGTTCCCGCCCGATCACGTCAGCACATGTGTCTAGGTGAATACGTAATTGGATAGGAATTTCTCAGAAATGAAGTACAAATGAGATGTCGCTGCTTGCGGGACGCGGGCAGGGGCCTGTGTGTGGTTTGACAGTCGACGGCTGCGCCATGTCATTGGGACTGTCTGTGCGCTCTACTGGATAGGGGTTGGCCGAGGGTGCTTGCGGGCGTTGACTGAATTATTTTGCGGGCAGGTGTGTAGGCTGAGCTATGAGTTATTTGGACAATTTACGAGTACTGAACGTGTCTAGACCTACCTGTGCAGTACTATTTAGGATGAGTGTGAATGTCTCTAATTAAATTATTTGCGTAAATTAGGAGTTGTTTGCATGTCTGCAGGGTGTATATTGTGAGTGCAAAGATAAGACAGTGCTTTGCCTCAGTGTGATAAATACAGTCGATCTCTAAATAAAATTTTCGAAAGTAAATATAGTGGACTCCTTCCTTATTTTTCACAGCAATGTAGCGCAACCTAAGTAATTTTAGCATAATTCTCGCCCCTACAGACCACAATCTGGGATTAGGTCATAGGAGGGATGATAGTACGATCTGATGGCAGCAATGTGTACTATGTCAACTGGACAGCAAATCTCAAGGTGGAGACACTGCCTCTAAAATAAAGACTTGTGTTCAGATCTGTTTTCCCGCCATTTCGCCCCACCATCTTGGATGATGTCATGTGCCGTGCACGTTAGTACTGGTTAGTGGACGTTAGTACACTTCAGCCTACCAACATGGGTCAGTTAGGAGGCGTGGTGCTGGGTTAAGTATTGTGGTGGAGACTTTAACTATTTGATTCAAATTCCAGGTGGGTGTGACATTAGTGAAAATTGATTGCAAGTCCTAGGTTCTATGAAGTCGAATCGTGTGACTAACGCAGTAGCCAATAGGAGTGCAGCATACTAGGGATGGGGGAGGGGGTGTTAGGTCATGAATGAACACTGCGCTGATAGTGGGAAAATGTGGAACTTCTCATTTGATCATTGAATATTGAACTTGTAAATTGACTTATTGAATATGATTAAAATTGAAATGGAATAAGTACTTAGGTAATTGATAGGCTAGATGCGGAATGTGAGTGTTACTTTAGTTAGCAAATTTACAAAAGACCACGTCCGGCTTGAGTATAAAGGTGTGGGCTTGAGGGTTTGATGTAAGCGGTCGCCTGAGGGCCACTGACACAGTGCGTGTCCGGCTGTAACGCGCGTGCGTGAGTGATCAGACGATCTTGTGTCATAACCCGACTTCACGGTAGTGCCCTATGGTGGTCACGATATGAACTAAGTCATTTTGGCTGTGGACCTCGCGGTGAACGAAGTGGGTGCCGCCATCTTGAACGACGGTACTTGTGTCATGATCTGACGTCACGATGGCATGGATTTGAACTAAGCCAGTTGGAATCCAGACCCAGTGGAGAACAAATTTGCTTGATATTGGTTAAATAATAAAGACAAGTCCTTTTTTCCCGTCATTTTCTTTGCTTAACTTGGGTGTGATGCATTATCCTGCTGGAATTTGAACTTCGCGCCATTTTGGTGGGAGAGGGGGCGAAAATTCATAATTTCCACCAAAATCTGCCATCTTGATTGACGTCATTGCCGCAATTTGGATGATGTCATTGTCGCCATCTTGGATAACGGTACTTTGGCGCTGAACGCAGGTTGTTCCAATGCTGAAGCTGACTGGTATAGAATCTGTACTGGAGGCCTTGCCTTTATTAAGTGATTTAAGCTGCTTCGCGACACCGTGCATATCTGTTTCTGTATTGCTCACCTTGGCACTTGTTCTTGATTGGAATTCAGGAATATTTACTTCGACTCCTTTGGTGAAGGAGTATCAGAAAACCATGTTCAATAACTCTTCTTTAGTAGCAAGCATTTCACATTGAAGTACGCGCTATATTTCGAACTTCTGTAAACCTTTGCCAGTCTTGGAGACTTTGCGTTCTTTTAAATTTGGCATGCTTTTTTCGCAGATTCTACAACAGCGATCTGACTCGTTTTGTGAACCATCGGGGACCAATACCATCATTTATTAATTTATGTGGTATATGTCTTTCAATTTCTGTCGATACATCTCTTTGAAATCACTTCAGGACGTTTCTACGCTTACAAGGTCAGATCAGAAGAAGCGAAGACTGTCTCATAAAACGGCGTAAAGAGCATTTTTATTAGCTTTTTTAAATAGAAATACTTCGCGTTTCTTTTTGATGGGTGTAGGTGTTACGTCATTCAGCCTAGGAGCAACTGCATTGTGGTCGCTAATCCCTGTATTCGTCTCGATACTCACTATGTCTCCAAGATTATTTGTTGCTAGGAGGTCATTTATGCTTTCACAACCATTTACTCTTAAAGTAGGCTCATGACTTAATTGTTCAAAGCACTTTTCTGAGAAAGCATTCAGTACAATTTTGGATGACGTTTTATGCCTGTAGCTGGCTTTAAACGTATAATTTAAAGCATATCAAGGGTACATTGCAGTCACCACTGACTATAAGTAGTAGGGCAAAAATGACGCCAGCGCATTTCGTTAGTGCGGGTTGCCTACATAAGGGGCTGGTATGCACTCAGGGACAAAACAATTGTTCTCCTTTGATTGACAGGCCATTAACGTATTGATCTGCTAAAAGGTAAATTCTTTTTGATTGACAGGTCCTTAACCCACTGTTTCCTGTCCCCTCCTTCCCCCCACCACCACTAAGGAACTCGCCCCCCCCCCCCCCTCGCTGCTACAGGTACACTTTCAGGTCTGAGTTATTGGAATAGTCCCTCTCACACTTCTCAATTAGACTGACTACTTAATTAAATTGATCAATTAATTAATCTGTACCCCTTTGGTGAACCCCCTCCCCTTGAACCCTCCCTCCCAGAAATTGGCAGGAAAAAGTCTCAGTTGATCGGTCATTTGGAGGGAATTCGGTTGAAGTGTGTGGAAGGTTGTTCAAACACCTTAGACAATGTATATAATATTATTTTATTATTTATGGCAGTGTATGGATATAGTTTATTTATTTAGTTAAAGAATTTGTCCAGAAATCGATTGCAATGTATGGAATATTGTTTAAACAATTTAGGAAATGTGTGGAATATTGTTTATTTAAACAATTTAGGGGATTCAAGGCAGTGTATGCAATATATAAAAAGTTATGGCCCTTTGGTGGAGAGAAAGGATCTCATAACAGGAAGTTCAAGGGTACATTGTTTATTTACACAAAATTCAGTTTGTGGGAGCTGGATTTCGCTTGCACACCATTCCCTGCTGTTTGGAAACATGTAGGTCTTGTAAGAAGAAAATACATGGGCAAACCAAATGTCGGCCCTTTGTCAGCACTTAATCTATTGTTCTGTTAAATGGTTTTCCATGGAGCCGCACTACCTTAAACTATTTTACCACATTTGATACGAAATTAAGTAATTAGTTATGTCCTTCCACCATTTTCTGGTACTCTTTTCCAATTTCACAAGCTTTTGAATGGTATTTGTAGCGCATTCTTCTTTGTCACCCATCCCCTTAAACTATTGTACTGCATTTTACATAAAACTTATGCAAATTAACTTAGTGTTCTGCACTTAACCTGCTGTTCTGTTCCATGTCACCCACTCACACACACTCTCCCCTTAACTATTGTACCGCTGATATCATGTTGATATAACACACCCCCACAATTTGGAGTGCACCGTTGGCCACCGTGAAGTGATGGTGCAGCCATCACCTGCCGATCCATGCACAGGTGTTCGATCGGGTCCCACAAGTATGAGACAGTGGTATCCCTTTCATAATTGACAACTGAGAAATTCCTCTCGAAATACATGTTCACCTAGGTATTGTTGCTGGTGCAATGACGCATAATTACAGTGCACGTCCAGCGGAGAGGGAGATGTTTGCATAGCAGCTAAAAGATTCTCAATGTTGTACTGACGTCACATATCTATGTAAATAACAGCCAAGTCCCCCCTCTGGATGCGCCATAGAGATCTGTTGGAGTGCTTCCCAGAATAACACAAGATGCATTCTTCCTATCAGTCCTAACAGGACAGCCCATTCGTCACTGGATTTACCCGTCAAACAGCTGCTGCTGCTGCTGGCGGTGTGGGAGCATTGTCTGCCATTGTTTTCTGCAGACGAGACTTTCATTGGCAAAACTATTTTGTATAGATCGTCACATTGTACTGAGAGTTAAACCACACAAAAGTTGTCTACAGATCATCAAATACACAAAAGACTTACAAGAACATTGGGAACCAGTAACATATTTACCAGTATAACTACAATTAAATATTTCGATTGCTGCTGCAGTCTGACATTGACTGATGTACAGGTTATGTCTCCTCTTGACAGGAATGAATCTCACCACCTATAGCGCATATAATTTTCCATGTTAAAGTCTCTGTCATACCCTTCCGGTTATTGATGCGCTGAATCTATACACCCCTCATGATGGGACATACACTCATTTTCTCTAGCCTTGCCACAACATAAGCCACATTAACATTACACCACAATATATACACATATTACACAAACAGTGCAGTTATCTTTTAAATCTGTACAGCGCCTGAAAAAAAATTGGTATGCCTACACTCACACCAGCGATATGTCTAGATTCTCCTCAATCCTAGGAAATTATCTGACAAAGTCTTCGAATCAGCAATTTTGGAAGGTGCTGCATCCTGCCAAGATTCTCTCAAACAAGTATTATGAAGGACAGTCGTCCAGCACTATGTGATAATGAATACTGCACATGGGTATGTAATGCCTGGAAAGACATCACTGACGCAGGTTGGTGTGCTGTAATCGACATTACTATCAATAGAACAACAAGGATAATGTGAGGGTACTCTTAAGGGCGCCGATGAGGGGGTGTATTGTTGCAGCCTTATTGCACTTTCTGTTTGTACACTATAGCAGTTCCAGTTGAACACTTGCACTGCTATAATATGCAGTTGTTTACGGAATGAATCTATCACCACTAACATTCGGTTATGCAAGGTGCGTTCCATAAGTAATGCGGCCAAATTCATAAAAAATCATTTATTGAATATATTCGTAAAAATAATCAAAAATTTTCAAAATAGCACCCATTTGTGTCGATACACTTCTGGAGACGCTGTTTCCATACCTGGGAGGCATCCTGGAATGCCTTTTCCGGATGTCCTTTAGAGATGACGTAACATACACCTGGATGTTTTCAATTGTATCTCAATGTTTTTCTTTCATGACTCCTTTTAACCGAGGAAACAAAAAAATAAGCGGGAGTCAGATCAGAACTGTAGAGTGGCTGGGGAACCAATGGGGTCTTGGTCCTGGCCAGGAAGTTGTTGACAATGAAGGCACTGTGACTCAGCACGTTGTCATGGCGAACTTTCCGCGTGTCCTTGATGTCGCTTCGTCAGTGTGAGACCCGCCTTTTCAGTCTGTTGAGCATTTCCAAGTAGAAAGCTAAGTTTATTGTAGTCCCAGTAGGTACGAATTCGTGGTGGACAATGCCTCTGATGTCAAAGTAGACAATGAGCAGGGTTTCGATCCTGGACTTGCTCATGCATGCCTTCTTGGGGCGGGGCGACGATGGGGTGTGCCACTCTGAACTCTGCCTTTTTGTCTCAGGGTCATACTCAAAAATCCACAACTCATCACCAGTGATAACTGAGTTTAAAAAATGAGGATCATTTTCACATATTTCCAACATTTCTCGGCACCGAAGCACGGTCAACACTTTTGGGACGAGTTTGGCACACACCTTTCTCATGTTCAAATCTTCGGTCACAATGCGGAAAACGGTTGTTTTTGACATTTTTAGAGTTTGTGCTATCAATTGAAGGCTCAGCCGTCTGTCAGAGTTCGAACAATCGCGCACATACGTCCATTGCAAATTTCGTCGGTGATCTCCTCTCGGCCCTCCACGAACGACTTGTGCCATCGGAAAACTTGTGAGTTGGACAACTAATCATTCCCAAAGGCATGCTGACTTACCAAGTTTAACGCAAAATTTGATAGCGTACCGTTGCTCTACAGAATGATCCATTGTGCCGTGTTACATAAACTCAAAACGGGGTTGACAGAAACGAACGTCCTTACTCTCCGACAGCTCGCAGCTGAATGAGACAAAGAGCGTTTTGAAGCTAACACCCCCCTCCACTTACCCAGCCGGTTACAACACGCTTTGGTGTACCGTTCGTCAGAAAAAAATTGCTTGCATTACTTATGAAACACACTCTGTACTCCTAAGTGCGTTGAAATCACAATCCACCATGTCCAATTTATCCTTCCATTATGACTATACATACGTAATTTTCTTTCGTTTTTATGTGAATAGTAATTTGATTACTTACCATAAATGCGTGTCAGATCATAAGCCACGGTACCTTTATTTCAAACAGGAGCATAACATTTCTGACTATCAACTATAGGTGTATAAAAAAAATATATGATACGTCCACACTTGCACCAACTGGGTATCATTTTCGTACTACAAAAAAGCCTCCAGTCATTACATATTTGTCGATGATTAAAGGATGTAATTACAATTTTAAAAAGCCCTAGAGTCTTTTCGGTTTATCGATTTCATCACTTCCACGAAACATTTTGGAATTTTCGATATTTCTAATCCAGCCAACACACAGTGGCGTCTTTTATGCATATATATTCAGACCACCAAGTTGGGGTTTGTGTCAGTGCATTCCAAGCACAGCTTCCACCACCCAAATTCCACACTTCTCCCCTGACTAAGAAATCATTATGAGTGCAAAATATACTAGAGTATGTTCTTTCGGAGTTAATTTTCATGGGCAGAGCAGGTGGGTGGAGAAACTGCAAAACTGTTTGTAGTCTAAGCGCATTTTTATGTTCCTGTTGCTAAGTACTGTGCCAGTTTAACACTTTGGAGCTGGAGTAGGATCACCGCGAGATGGAACTGTTGTTCCAAGTGGCAAAATTGAGTTTGTTACAAACAAACAAAAGAGGCTGTTAGAGCGTCATACAAAGATTTTGCTGGTTACTTGTACGAGAAATGGTGACTTAGTGATACAGCCCTGTTTAGATCCTATAACCTGTGTGCGGGAACTGAATTTTCAAAAAGGAATATCATGTTATGTAGAAACCTCGTATAGACCTGAATGCAAGGAATGCTTTATTACAAGCATTCAATAGACTTTTGTCTGTCTTTTTCAGTGCCTTAGCTTTATGAAAATGAATAATAACTATGAATCCATCGTTATTCAGTTATTCAACTTCAGATGTGTGCTGATATCTGTGAATAAGGTGATGTCATACTTCTGACAGGTGGTAGTGAGTGTAGTGTGCAAAGAATGGTCATGCATTAGTTATCGTTATTAAAGTGGAATAGTGACTGCGCAACTCTGCTTGTTTAACAACAGAGCTGTAGCCACACATTAGAAGAAATATTCCACAGCTCTTACTTCCTTGCCGGCTGGGGTGGCCGAACGGTTCTACGCGCTACAGCCTGGAACCGCGCGACCGCTACGGTCGCAGGTTCGAATCCTGCCTCGGGGATGGATGTGTGTGATGTCCTTAGGTTAGTTAGGTTTAAGTAGTTCTAGGTTCTAGGGGACTGATGACCTTAGAAGTTAAGTCCCATAGTGCTCAGAGCCATTTGAACCATCTTACTTCCTTAATACGTTATGACAATTAACCTTGAGGACTACGGATTCGCGGGAAAAGAGAATGTTACTGCTTACAGCGGGTTTGAGCAGGTGAAATCAAGAAACGTGTGTAATGTGCTCTTGGATATTTACATGAAAGTGATGGAGTCGTCGCCGGGTGAATGCTTTTGACTGCTACATGTTCCCTACACAACTGGTACCACTACTATGTGATACATATTTTATTCGCCACCCGACATATTTCAAAGTATGAGCCCCACTTTCAGCACTATGACTCGAATGCGCGATGTCACACTGATGGACCACTGTCCTTGTCCCTTATGTCAACCTAGTTTAAGCTTTACAGCAACGTGATTCTCTGTTTATATGAGAAGTGCACCGATTAATTTGTTAATAAGGTGTTTTATTGCTCCAAGTGATCCCGTAGTGCCAAATAGGAACTGTCCATTTCAAGAAAAATATTCTGACATTTGGTTCTTCGTAAAACGAGGGAAGTGTGGCTATGAAGCACAAGGTCTAATTTGTAAGTGTTATGAGAATATGTTGTGGATGGTGGAAAATCAGATATTAAGGATCATTTAGCTGACGTAAAGCACAAATCAAACAGCCACTCTGAAAGCACTTATATGGTTCATATGGCTCTAAGCACTATGGGACTTAACATATGAGGACATCTGTCCCCTAAACTTAGAACTACTTAAACCTAACTAACCTAAGGACATCACACACATTCATGTCCGAGGCAGGATTCGAACCTGCGACTGTAACAGATGCGTGGTTCGAAAGCACTTAAAAGAATTGGACAGTTACTTCGTTTCGAATTCATTCAAACAGGAGAAATTAGTACCAGCAGCGAAATTAGCGATGTGCTGTCATACCATGTCCTTTGAAATCTGTGAACTATACTTTCACTCTAAGCTCCAAACTGCTTTCTGTTTGGGAAGTCGCAAAACAGAGTGACGTTAGACAATTGTTAAATACGAGGGTCACTCCAAAAGAAATGCACACTATTTTTTTTTTAAATCCATCTTTTGTTCTACATGTTCGAAAGTTTTACAGTGTGTAGATACATCCTTTACGAATAATATTTTCATTTCTCCACTTAATTTCCAGCCCTCTCAACTGCCTTACACCATCTTGGAACCAGCGCCTGTACACCCGCACGGTACAATTCTAGACCAACCTGTTGGAGCCACTGTTTGGCAGCGTGCACAAGGGAGTCATCATTTTCAAACCTTTTTCCACGAAGAGAGTCTTTCAGTTTCCCAAAGAGATGATAGTCACATGGAGCCAGGTCAGGACTGTAAGGCGGGTGTTTCAGTGTTGTCCATCAGAGTTTTGTGATCGCTTCCATGGTTTTTTGACTGACATGTGGTCGTTCACTGTAGTGCAACAGCTAAACATCCTGCTTTTGCCGATGTGGTCGAACACGACTCAGTCGAGCTTGAAGTTTCTTCAGTGTCGTCACATATGCATCGGAATTTATGGTGGTTCCATTTGGCATGATGTCCACAAGTAACAGTCCTTCGGAATCGAAAAACACCGAAGCCTTAACATTTCCAGCAGAAGGTGTGGTTTTGAATTTTTTTTCTTGGGTGAATTTACATGATGCCACTCCATTGATTGCCTCTTCATCTCTGGTGAAAATAGATGGAACCATGTTTCATCACCTGTAACAATTCTTCCAAGACATTTATCTCCACCATTCTTGTAGTGTTCCATAAGTTCGCTGCATACCGTTTTTCTTGTTTCTTTGTGAGCCACTGTCAACATCCTGGGAACCCACCTTGCACAAACCTTTTTTAACGCCAACACTTTCAGTATTCTGCAAACACTTCCTTCCCCTATCCCAGCGTAGCGTGATAATTCGTTCACTGTGATGCGTCTGTCAGCAGTCACCAATTTGTTAACACTCTGCACATTGTCTGGAATGTGTGCAGTACGAGGCCTGCCGCTGCGAGAACAATCCTCAATATTGCCGTGCCCGCTTTCATCATGTAACCTGCTTGCCCACCAACTAACTGTACTGCGATCGAAAGCAGCATCTCCATACACCCTTATCAACCTCTTGTGGGTGTTTACCACTGTCTAGTTTTCACAGCACAGGAATTCTACTACAGCACGTTGCTTCTGACGAACGTCAAGTGTAGCACACATCTTGAAGCCATGCTGTGATGGCGCCACTCACGGGAAAAGGTTAAACTAAGTTTGAAAGCAAGCGGGAAGGATGTATCTACACACTGTAAAACTTTCTCACATGCAGAATGAAAACTGTATTTTTACAAAAATAGTGTGCATTTCTTTTGGAGTGACCCTCGTAATTCTTAGCGTCCGATATGTCAAACAAAAGGAGCATTTCTTCCAATTTTTTCAAGCTGAAGAGAAGTAGCCCACTTTCCCCCGATTTTCAGTTTGAGAGAAATGTTCTGGTTTGCCAGCCAGAAATTGTGGCAACTCTAGATTCATAGGAAGCTGAACATAAAGTTATCACTAAATGGGGGCGAGCATTACCTAGATTTAATCTTACGTTCGGTTTTGTCGAATAGCAAAAATTCCACAACCAGCAGGGCACAGGCAATGCTCACAGACCGGCACAGACTTGTCCAGCGTGGTCAGACCAGCACCGACCCGTCCAGAGTGCTCTGACCAGCATTCACTTGCTGGCGGGGTGGAATGCTGCATTCCTGTTGGCTCCCTGAGGGAAGTGATGGCTGGACGGGTCAGAAGGTATACAAAGACCACTCCACCTCCAGTCGCCCTCATTCTGTTGTCAGCCACAGTAGTGTGAAATCGATCGTCTTGCTCTCGTTCATGCGGGTCGATTTGCTCCTTCTTTGCGTGAGTGTTACCGGTTTAGACATGAGCAATACAGCCAGCATGACAGTGGATGCAGGGTGCCCCAGATGTACGGTAGCAGCACATTCGATTGCAGGTGGGTAGTGTGTACCCAGCTCATGGTATATTTCATCTCTGATGACAAGCAAGCCCTGGGCTTAGTACCTGCTACCATTTCAAGATGTGCTGTGAGTTCATCACTATGCAGAAAAACATAGTCACCAGAGTTAACTGCCATGGCCAACGGTGTGTTGACGATAGGGGTCAAAAGTGAGTCCAGGTTCACTGCTGTGGGTGGACAGCAATTAGTTATGAGCAAATGACGAAATACTTTTGAGATATCATGACAAATGTCTCTAGATGCACATGCTACCAGGCATATTCTGAGAGGTGGTGGAGGAGCCAGTGGCTGCCCTCCCTGCCACATACTGGGAACGCCCATGGTCAGAGCAGCCACTTGTAACGTAACATGGCAGACGAGAAAGAACATAATGAAATTATAGATGTTATGACTGGTGACTAATCCTACCTGCTACACATGTACAGAACAACACATACATCATAGGTAATGGTTAACAAGTCCACTCGTTTCCATCTGAATACGATTTTATTTAATTATTTTATAGCCATGAAGACATAGTTTTGGCTATCGGTTCATTTAATTTTATGCAAATTTCCTGTCATATAATATTCTAGGAAGATTGGCATATCATCAGTTCCTCACAAGGGGTTTTCTTATTTGTTCATTTCATAAATGTTAATGAATAATATTCTATAGTAGATGAAGATTCTGTTTAAGTCTTAGTACAAAACAATGTTGTAAATAAAACATAATTAAGAATTGTTCACATGTGATTGTCTGGACATCTTGTTTCAGTGATCCTCAAATTGGAAATGTATGCTAACCAACAACGTAATTATATCAAAAGTTTTACTCAGTTTTGTAAGGTATTATGCTGTATCAAACATTTTGTGGGAAATCTTAAATTCAGTTATGTAGTCGACAAAATAAGGCCTTACAAGGTTTTGCTCTAGTATTCATAGGGTATACGTTTGGGTGACAGAGCTCTCAGTCAGTCGATTTTTTTCTCCATGTTAGGGCAGCGATGGTAGCAATATCCATTTTTCAGATGTGTTTAGTTTATTTCAGATCATGCAATGTATAATCTGTGAAGTTACGGAAAAGTTCAGTTAAAATCGCTTCAGGTAAATGCTGGGACATTTCCTTTGAAAGGGCATGGCCAACTTCCTTCGTCATCGTTCCATAATCTGCTGGCACTGATGACCTCGCTGTTTGGTCCCCTCCACCAAATCAGTCAACCAACCAACCATTTCAGAATATTTAAATGAATAGTGTTGTTGAAGTTTCTAACAACCGTACCACAACAAAGGTCAAAATTTAATAACGATTGTGGTGTTGTTCACGCTGCTAAATTCTGCATTTTCGGGCAACAATGTTATTATGTGGCAGGTGTCATTAGAGCACAGTTAATAAAATCATTTCATGTAATAATGAATAAACTAGGCACTCATCTTTTCGTGTTCCCCACGCTGGTCTCGTTGTAAAATCATGGCTCAATCGTCGAAAATCTAGGTGGTGATGATTACAAACTCGGAAGCATAGAGTCTTAGGTTTTATTCTGCGATATTCAAAAGTTTTGTAGATGCGCTTCCCAAAACATTCTTGAAGATTAAACTTGAAAACATCTTCCTCACATTTTATAAGCCATCTACAATATGCGTCTTTCCAACATAACGTCCAAGACTTGACCTTCTCAGTCTCTAACTCTCTAACAACTAACTAATAATCGCTTACGCGCCCAAAAATCAGAGTTGTACGTCAAAGATCATAGTGACAAAAGAAAGAATACACTTAAGAATAATATCAATGAACATAAACATATCGATGTATCAAAGTACCTCTACATTAATGAAATCAAATCTGAGTGCTGTCTCAGAAATATGTTAAAATATGTTAACTACTTTACAGAAACACAGTAGAATATTACTGGTATCGAGAGGTTCAGGTGAGGTGTCGTAATGGTTACGTAATTCAAGTACCATTACAAGTTTTATACCAATTCAAGAAGTAAAACTAAAGATAAAAAGATAACTGCATTCCTGCTGTTAATCATGAAGTTTGTGCCCAAGCAACAATTTATTTATACCTCCCAAAACTAAGATCTCACTCAACATCATAACTGTAGACCCGTGTCTCATGACCAGTTATGATTCTTTTAAGGAACATCTCTTTCTCATTTGCGCGATCCAAAAGCTCTTCACAGATTGCGAGGCGAAGACCTCCGTAATACCAATACGGTTCCCTTGTCAAAAAAATTCACTGCCAGTCAATGTAAACATTATACGACAATTATTTTATATGCCATGTTACCAAGACTGTAACCAGAATAATGCTGAAAAAGAAAAGAAAGGAAAATAGAGGGGAGTATACGAGAAGTTCAGTTCGTATTTAGAGAAGCAGGAGGGACCACAAATGCAATTTTGTGTCTTGAGGATGCTGACATAAAGATTTCTAGAAACGATTGGAAAAATTTATGTTTGTTTTGCCATTTGGGAACGAGTATTTGCCAGAATTGACTGATGTATGCTACTGAAGATTCTGGAAGATAGGGGGATAGACTGGAAGAATAGAAGATTCACAAAGCAACTCTACAAGGGACATAAAGTCGTTGTTCGAGTAGAATAAGATGAAACTAAAGAGGTGGGTACTGGAAGAAGTGTGACACAGGCTTGCTGTATGTCACCACCGCTTTTCAATGTATATGGTGGAAAGCGCATCAGTAAGCTTTGGAAAAATGAAAATGACTTGTAGTGGTAGGAGAAAGAATAAAAACTGTCAAGTACGCTAATGGTAAGACTGTGCTAGCAGAAATGGGGGAAGAGCTCCAGGAAATGATGAATAATATTGTAAGGGTGCGTAGAGTTTGTAATGAAACTGAACATGGGCAAGGCCAAAGTGATGAGAATCGGAAAAGAAGACGACACAATTGATATATCACTAAATGGAATGGTATTAGAACAGGTTCAGTGATTCCAATATTCGGGAAACTTGATAACTTCCAGTAGACGTTGTACAGAGAAAGTGAGATGAGGACTCTCCATGGGAAAGAGAGCTTTGGGTAGAGTGAAAGGCTTGCTGAGAGCCAGAAACATTCCCCCTGTACTTAAGAACAGGTTCGCCAAATGTTTTGTGTGCATTTTGTTGTCTTATTGTTCTGAAACATGGGCAGTCAGAGAGAAAGAACACAAAAAAAAGACAGTCAGACAGAAAGAACAAACATATTTGGAAAGTTATGGAATGTGGTTATGGAGAAGAAAGGAGAACGTGAAATGGATCGACAAAATGAGAAATCAGGAGGTGCTGAGCAGGGCAGGAGAGAAGAATAACTTCAAGTGGATGATACAGAAGAGGAAAACATCTTGGGTGGTACGCATATTACGTAGGAATTGTCTACTATGAAGAATCGTGGAGGAAAAATCTGTGTACTCACTATGGCGAGGACGAGCATGTCTCCGCCAATCTCCATCTTGATTTTCCGCAGTAGGTTCACCATGGCGGCGCACGGGCCGCTCCAGTCTCCGTATACGTCCACCACTGCGACACAGACAAAAGCGTCGCGCGCGCGTCACACACGGAGCAAGTGGTGTCCTCTGTCTGCTTTTAACTGTCACCCATTCCACTTGATCTCTCAGTAAAGAACTTCGTTTTACGTGAATAGTACTTATTTTTCCGCATCTACATCCAAAAGTTCCATAGATCATTTGAACGATTCTCTTGTTGGAATGATATGAAATGGGTCAGTTTATAGGACATGTATATATGATTACTGTTAACATTAGTGAACATACAACTTTTTAGTCAAAAGCATGCAACATTCAACAATGTTGTAATAATATTATACCAACGGTACGATTATTGGTGCCTTGATTAATAGATGCGTGAGTGGTCATTCATGCGACAAGTTTGAAAATGACATGATTGGAATGTCGCAACTGGTTGCCTAATAAACAAAACTGTTAGTTCAGTATTATTACATTTCATTGACCAACTGCTGTCCGATGCTCTTGAACCCAATACAACACGGGTGGTTTCTTAAACTTTTTTAACAGGCTAACAATTTTTACATAAAAATACATCCTTGGACTAGAAAGACTTGTTCAGGAGAAACGATTTTACGTTAGATTTAAACTTTCTGTGGTACCTGTCAGACATTTTATGGTATTGGTCAACCAAATTATGAAAATTTTTTGTTGCTACAAGTGGAACTGCTTCCTGACCCGCTGACGGCAATAAGAGCGAGTAAGAAAGATCATTTTTATCATTATTCTTTTCAAATTGTGATGGGTTATTTGTGACGAAGTTTCACTAGGAAATACTTCTGTTCTGATGGGGTAGTTGAAATACCCAACTTCTTGACACAATTGTATTGCCCTCGTCATCATTTCAACCTCATCACAGGAGCGCAACTCGGCCACGTTGTTGTCGACTGAAATAAGACTCGCACTTGGCGGCCGAACTTCCCCGGATGGGGCCTCCTGGCCAACGATGCCAAACGCTCATTTCCATTTCCAGGTACCTACACGACGACCGTGGGCGAGCACAGCATATTATTTTTACTGCTAGCTTTCGTTCGATCAGTGATGAGCTATCCCAAAAAATTATTCTATAAGGTGTTACAAAGTGGAAATATGCGAAATATGCCAAGAGGTTAACTCATTTCTTTCCAAGATTAGTCATTATACAAAGAGCAAAAGTAGCTGAACTTAATTGATTGAGAAGTTCAGTAATATGGTTCTTCCAGTTCTGTTTTTCGTCAGTATGTAAACCTACATATATGGAGCGTTCTACTCTATTTACTGACTTCTGTTCATATCCTACTTCAGTTGTTGGTAGGACCCTATTTGTAGAACAGATCTGAATACAGTATGAGGACTTTTTTTTTCAAAATTTAGTGAAAGTTCACTTTCTGATAATCACTTTATAATTGTTTTGAAAATATCATTTAGAGTCTCTTATGTTTCTTTCTCTTTGATGGACATTATTGTAGTAATAGTACTGTCTGCAAAAAGTTTTCATGTCTGCTTGTTGCATGTTAAGTGGAAAGTCATTCACATATAATATTATTAATAGGAATTGACCCAATATTGAACCCTGTGGGACACCCTCTGTGACCTCTCCCCAGTCACTAAATTTTTTTACCTTTCCAATATTGTAAGAATTATTCAGCACAACTTTATGCATTTTGTTTGTTAAGTATGATTCAAATCAACCGTGCAAAAGCCATTAATTCCATAAAACCTGAATTTTTCTAAGAGAGAAACATGATGTACACAATTAAACACTGGAAAAATCACAAAAAATACCATTTGGCGGTATTCTAGTATTTAAGGCTTGTAATATTTGGCGAGTGAACGTATAAATAAGATTCTCAGTCGAGAAACGTTAATGAGAGGACTACTCTTGAGTACATTACATTTTCAAATATTTTGGAAAAAAATGCGTCAGTAAGGAAGCTGGGTAATAATTATGTAAGTCTGTCTTGTCGCCTTTCTTATAAGGAGGCATAACGATTGAATATTTTAATTTGTTTGGAAAAATTCTCTATGACAATGATACATTGCATATATAAAAAAGGACATTATTTAATAAGGTAGAAAAAATTTTCAGAATTCTGATTGAAATTCCATCAGCACGATATGAGGTTTTGTTCTTTAGAGTTTTTATAATTCTATAACATTCAACAAAGAATATTGGGGCTGCTTGTAATAGTATAAAGCTTTGTGGGATGACATTTTCAAAATATTTTCCTGGTTCTTCAAATGAAACAGATAATCTTATTTTAGCCATTACATTTAGGAAGTGACCGTTAAAAATACTTGAAACTTGTGATGTATAGGTCACAACATTGTCATTTAATCTAACTGTTGTGGCTTTTTGCATACTGACTGCCTGTCCTGCCTCCTGCCACACAATGTCGCATATACTTTTAACGTTATACACTGCATTATTAATTTCTGTGAAGGCATGTATGCTTATGGACATTTCGATGACTGTAGAACGCAAGTAACGTCGGACAATGTAATTAGTACGAGATTTGATATTGGTCTCTTGAATGCAGAAGTGATGCTATAACTGAAAAAAGTGGACTTTAGTATGTAGATTTTGTCCTGTTCCACTTTGCTTTGTCCACATTTTTGAAATCCCACACCTGCACTTTGGAGAATCAATAGCTGTGCGACCCTGACGAGGTGGCTGAAAAAGTTTTTTGTTCAGACAGTGTAATTATTTTAAGCCCAATTGGGAAATATAGCAATAGGTCACTGAAGCGTGTGTTTTTCGTCCTATTACATCGATGTTTTGTGTCTTCACGTTACCTAATTTCGTCTCTTATGTTAGATCTCGCTTTCCTTGAAAATACTGATAATCGTGAGTGCACCCTCCGATTGTATGTCGTGTACTTTATGATTTCGTTAAAAGTTGTGGGACTCTGTTGCTGTTTTCATTCTTAAAGCAATTCCGTGACACACGAACTTGTGAAGTTTTCAGGCAGCTGCATCTACATCTACCTGGATACTCTGCAAATAACATTTAAGTGCCTGGCAGAGGGTTCATCAAACCACCGTCACAGTTCTCTATTATTCCAATCTCATATAGCGCGCGGAAGGAATGAACACCTATATATCTTTCCGTACGAGCTCTGATTTCCTTTATTATATCGTGGTGATCGTTCCGCCCTATGTAGGTCGGCGTCAACAAAATATTTTCGCATTCGGACGAGAAAGTTCGCGATTGGAATTTCGTGAGAAGATTCCGTCGCAACGTAAAACGCCTTTCTTTTAATGATGTCCATCCCAAATCCTGTATCATTTCTGTGACACTCCCATATTTCGCGATAATACAAAACGTGCTGCCTTTCTTTGAACTTTTTCGAGGTACTCCGTCAGTCCTATCTGGTAAGGATCCCACACCGCGCGGCAGTATTCTAAAAGAGGGCGGACAACCTAGTGTAGGCAGTCTCCTTAGTAGGTCTGTTCCATTTTCTAAGAGTCCCGCCAATAAAACGCAGCCTTTGGTTAGCCTTACCCACAACAGTTTCTGTGTTCTTTCCAATTTAAGTTGTTCATAATTGTAATACCTAGGCATTTAGATTAGACTGATTTATTGTGTAACCGAAGTTTAACGAGTTCCTTTTAGCACTCATGTGGATGAACTCACACTTTTCGTTATTTCGGGTCAACTGCCACTTTTAGCACCATTCAGATATTTATTCTAAATCGTTTTGGAGTTTGTTTGATCTTCTGATGACTTTATTAGTCGAGAAACGACAGCTTCATCTGCAAACAACCGAAGACGACTGCTCAGATTGTCTCCCAAATCGTTGATGTAGATAAGGAACAGTAAAGGGCCTACAACACAACCTTGGGGAACGCCAGAAATCACTTCTGTTTTACTCGATGACTTTCCGTCAATTACTACGAACTGTGAGATCTCTGACAGGAAGTCAAAAATCCAGTCACAGAACTGAGACGATATTCCATATGCATGCAATTTCACTACGAGCCGCTTCTGTGGTACAGTGTCAAAAGCCTTCCAGAAATCCAGAAATACGAAATCGATCTGAAATCCCTTGACAATAACAGTCATGTGAATGAGGAGCTAGTTGTGTTTCACAGGAGCGATGTTTTGTAAAACCATGTTGACTGTGTGTCAGTAGACCGTTTTCTTCGAGGTAATTCATAATGTTCCAACAAATATATGTTCCAAAATCCTGCTGCGTATCGCCGTTAAGGATATGGGCCTGTAATTTAGACAAACATACAAATGTTCCAATTACATCTACATCTACATCCATACTCCGCAAGCCACCTGACGGTGTGTGGCGGGGGGTACCCTGAGTACCTCTATCGGTTCTCCCTTCTATTCCAGTCTCGTATTGTTCGAGGAAAGAAGGATTGTCGGTATGCTTCTGTGTGGGCTCTAATCTCTCTGATTTTATCCTCATGGTTTCTTCGCGAGATATACGTAGGAGGGGGCAATATACTGCTTGACTCTTCGGTGAAGGTATGTTCTCGAAACTTTAACAAAAGCCCGTATCGAGCTACTGAGGGTCTCTCCTGCAGAGTCTTCCACTGGATTTTATCTATCATCTCCGTAACGCTTTTGCGATTACTAAATGATCCTGTAACGAAGCGCGCTGCTCTTCGTTGGATCTTCTCTATCTCTTCTATCAACCCTATGTGGTGCGGATCCCACACTGCTGAGCAGTATTCAAGCAGTGGGCGAACAAGCGTAGTGTAACCTACTTCCTTTGTTGTCGGATTGCATTTCCTTAGGACTCTTCCAATGAATCTCAGTCTGGCATCTGCTTTACCAACGATCAACTTTATATAATCATTCCATTTTAAATCACTCCTAACGCGTACTCCCAGATAATTTATGGAATTAACTGCTTCCAGTTGCTGACCTGCTATTTTGTAGCTAAATGATAAGGGATCTAACTTTCTATGTATTCGCAGCGCATTACACTTGTCTACATTGAGATTCAATTGCAATTCCGTGCACCATGCGTCAATTCCCTGCAGATCCTCCTGCATTTCAGTACAATTTTCCGTTGTTGGAACCTCTCGATACACCACAGCATCATCTGCAAAAAGCCTCAGTGAACTTCCGATGTCATCGACAAGGTCATTTATGTATATTGTGAATAGCAACGGTCCTATGACACTCCCCTGCGGCACACCTGAAATCACTCTTACTTCGGAAGACTTCTGTCCATTGAGAATGACATGCTGCGTTCTGTTATCTAGGAACTCCTCAAAAATTTTTACACTTTTTAATATTCATGTTCTAAATATGGGTGACGGCAAATTATGTCGAGGGAGAGGAGGGCGATAGTAGAAAACTATGAACCATACGAGCGCTCCCTTAACACTCTCCAACCCCCTCGTGACCTAACCCTGAATCTGCACCTGTCTCTAACCACTTCGTGTCCCTTCTTTCTATACGCTCAATGTCAAATGAAGAGCGATAAGGCAAAAAAAGTTGTAAGTCCTAAATCTAACATTTGCAGGAGAATGAAAGAAAGAGTGTTTTTATTTGTGCCTAAATTATTTGTATTCAGAAAATTGAGAAGGTATTCTGATACGACAGAATTATGTAGCTGACTGCTTCACCACAGGGGAAAAAAGGCTCCAGATTAGAAAATAACTGCTTTATTAAGAAAGCTCTAAGTGTCATACCATGAAGGTGATAGGTCCTAAGTGTCAATAAGAAAGTTTTTACGAGTTGATTCTTGCAAAGAAGAAAACAACAACCAGCAATTTATTTACACAAATAACGCCGTTACCAGTTTCGACCGACAGGTGAACATCTGCAGACGGCTGTTCACGTTTGGTTTAGATTTGTTGTTGTTTCATTAGCTCGTGGCTGTTTTAACAGTCAGTCTGAACAACACCATATTTAATATAAACTTGCATAGCCGTCTGAAAGTAACAGCACTATCTGAGTAAATAAATACCCGGTTACTGTTTTCTTCTTTGCAAGAATCAACTCGTATTTTGTACACAGCCATGGTTTCGAAAAACAGCAGGAAGATTGTTTTTGTTTTAAGTGTCTTTAATATTGAGACACTACCTATCATTTGTGACAGTACAAGTACGGCAATACAGTTTTAGTTTTTTAACTAGTAGACCTGTGGTCAGTAAAATCCACTTCCGAAATCTTATGAATTCCGGTACTCCAGAAGGAAGCACAGCCTGGCAGAAAGACCAGGCGTCATCTGCTAACGCATGTCTGAAAGACTATCACCGTGATTTGGCAACTGGATCAACTCTAATCACCTGCAACAGAGTACCAAGAACACAACGGCATTGAAAACGCGTTTTATGAAAAAAATGACAGAACGTATTCCATTTGCACTCTTTAGTGCTGCAACGTTGGATGTGAGAATGGCATTATGATACTTAATTTTACAGTCCACAGTCATATTTTAGACGCCAAGTGCATCTTAACCTGCAAGTTACACCGCTAGTGTCAACATCTTTACACATTTTTTGATAAGTATTACACGTAATGTAGACTTGAGACGACATGTATAACATACAACGTACTTTCTAAGTCCCTACGGACAAGCATACTTCGCAAAGCACTGTGAAGTACATGATAGAGAACACTTCTCAAGGTACCACGTGTTCAGCCTTTCTCCCATTCCATTCCCGTATGACGAGTGGGAAGGATGGCTCCTCAAAATGCCTCTTTTTTTCCTTTTTTGTTATTTCAACAACTTGTACAAAAGGTAGTACGCCGCTCTTCGGCCACTGTCAGTGCAAATAGAAACAATGACGACGCAGAAAAACAGATCATAACGCTGGACAAAAAACAGTAGACACGAGTAAAATACACGGAGCAGTTCACAGGTGTAGTAAAAAGATACAAAAAGCAGTCAGCACTGTACACGAACACTGAAGACTTAGATAACACACGTGAACGATGGTCCTTGGTGCGGTGGAAACACTGAAGCACTTACACGACGGCACACACACAGAACCGATGGCGACGATCTCCAGCGCGCGAATGTTCACTCGACGTGTGCAAGTCTGGGGACCTGCCAAAAGGGAAAAAGGTGGGGAAGGAGGGAGAGGGGGGAGAGTGTAGATGCCTGTGGCAGTGGAGATGGGAGGGGGAGGAAAGAAGGTAAGACAGGGTGCCCTAAGGAACCACAGGGAGGGGATAAGGAGGATCAAAGTTGATAGGAGGGATAGATGGAGGAGGTGAGGACATCATCAGGAGGGGGGAGTTGGTGGAAGCCACCTTGGGAGAGGGTCAAAATGCATCCACAGGCACTGTATTTATACCAATCTTTCCCTCGCAGCGCCTACGGGAGTGACAAGTATCTGGCTGTTGTACATTTCCTGATCTCTCACTTCTTATGCTTCTCAAAGCTTTGTGCAAAGTGTTTACTGTAAGTTCGCCGATGGCAGAGGGGAGGGCGGGGGGGGGGGGGGGGGGGGTTGGTGGAGTGAAGGAAGCAAGCCTGGCCCCCGCTTACACTGGCTGAACAAAAGTGTCTGGACACCTCTATGTCACACGCATTGAACCACTAGATGTCACGAGAGGCGGTCCCACCTATTTAAAAGGAGGTGGAGAGTATTGTGTCGTCGGGACAGGAGAACTAACAGCAGAATGACTCGGTCAGATGTACTCAGTGACTTCCAACTTAAACTAATCACTGGATGTCATCTGAGGCACAAATCGATCAAGGACATTTCAACCCTTCTAAAGCTGCTCGGGTCGATTGTTGGTGACATGACTGCGAAGTGGAGACATGAACCGACAAACAAAGCTAACCCACGTCCAGGCAGACCTCTTGTACTGGAGAACAGGGACCGTCGAGTGTTGCGGAGGGCAGTTATATAAAATCGCACGAATTCAGTGGAAAGAATCACTAGTGAGTTCCAAAAGGCTACCAGCAGTCCAGATGGCAGAATGGTTGTGCATAGACTGTTAAGAAGCATGGTGAAGCAGCTCCTCATTAGCCACACATTTCTGTAGCCAGCGCTAAGCGAAGATTGACGTGGTGTAGCCAGCGACGCAAGTTGACGGTGGACGATTGTGGACGAGTAATTTGGGGTGATGAGTCACGCTACAACCTGTTGCGATCTGATAGCAGAGTTTGGATTTGGCGAATGCCTGCAGAACATTGCTTCCCACATATGTACTACAGTGAAGTATGGAGGAGGTATTACGGCGTGAGGGTGTTTTTAGTGGTTAGGATGTGGTCCCCTTACTGTGTTTAAGAAAACGCTAAACGAGGTACGATACGACCACGTTTTATAGCTCTGTGTCCATCATACAGTAGAGGAACAGCTGAGAGGCGATGACTCTCATAGCGCACTCTGTCATCAAGGTTCTTCTGTGAGGCAGTGGTTTGTGGAGAATAACATTCTTGAAATTGACTGGCCTGCTAAGAGTCCCACACTGAACCCAATGGAACACTTTGGGATCAGATAGATTGTCTACTTCGTTCCTACCCCAGCATCCAGCATCACTACCCTCCATGGTTTCGCCTTTTGAGGGACAGCGGCTGCCGTTACTCCACAGACATTCAAATACTTCATTGAAAGTGTCTCCAGCAGAGTTCGAGCTACCGTAAATGTGAATGGTGCCCACACTTCATATTAATGTGTGCAGATAGATATGAGGAGATAATATAGACTTTCACTGGGTGAGGAACCGTGTGTGGGGAACCCTTGCATGCCTCCCGCAATGTAGACAACTTCAGCTGTGGTTCACACATCCACGAAAGCAAAAGTTACGTACGGAGGTAGAGATTCTTTAAATGTTGTTCGTAATCGAAACTGAAAACGCTTTATCTACTGACATGTTTAACAAAGCTATCCTAGCTGCTATCACTGGTATTCAGATCACCAGGAAAGGAAACAGAATGAAGTAGAGTGAACTACAACATAGCATTAAACCCTCTTGCAGTTCTGTCAGTTACGTAACGTTGGCTGCAGCCAAAAACAAATATGATTACGGGCCAAAGCCTTCCGACGTTAAGCGACTTCTATCGATTAAATAATTAATATACTGTAGTTAGCCTTCCGTAGGTTAGTTGATCCCTATCTACAAGCGCGTGCCAATATGCTATGTTTTTTACAGTATTTCCCTAGTGCTCTCTCAGGCGTCAAATCTGTGGCCATTCATGCTACCATTCTTTGTTTGTGTTATTTCTATTTTCATGACTCACACACATTTGAACAATATTTTCAGGTGGGTTGCACGGGTGTGAGTTATATACGAGGGTACTTCTGTAGCTCAACTCTGCATAATTTTCAGTAGATGACTTTGACCTGTGCTCTTTTCCAGTCACAGGCAACATATTTTTGCCCAATTATGGTGAATGACAGAGCTACTTCAGTTATTTATTCTCTTGAGCAATTGACTGGGACAACATTACGCCTTAAGTGTTTCTGAGTTTTAGCGATTCAAGCTGCCCTTCACCACCATTACAGCGAGCATTGCGTCGGAAAGTGTCCCAGTTTTGAGTCATTCTGGTCGTTCACTACTGACTGCCAGCAACCAAAGAGTTTATAATATGACTTAAATCAGTTGGCGTCTAACATTTTACGCCCAAAGCTGAAACGTTGCCGTGACAAGTAGTGTCCGCAAACGACCGTCACAGCTCTCCATTCTGGGACCCAGTAGAAATACGGACCACCAAAACGAATTTTTGACGTCGCACTAGTCGCTTTTCTGCCATACTTAGATAGCTTTCAGCTCCATGCAAGGCCCATGGGAAGTCAATAGAGTAAATCATACTGAGCTTCCGCATGCCGTATAGACTCCACACCCGTCCTTCTTGCAACAAACACCGACACAGTGTGGACGTATCGACACTACAGTTGATCAATGAACGCAAGGCTGGCGCTGAGCACTATGGGACTTAACACCTGAGGTCATCAGTCCCCTAGAACTTAGAACTACTTAAACCTAACTAACCTAAGGACATCACACACATCCATGTCCGAGGCAGAATTCGAACCTGCGGATGTAGCGGTCGCGCGGTTCCAGACTGAAGCGCCTAGAACCGCTCGGCCACACCGGCCGGCAATGAACGCAAGGAAATAATAAAAGTATTTACTATTCGCCAAGGAAGTTTTACTTAAGTTCCGGCGGAATAGGTGAGGTAAGTCTACAAATATCCCTTCAAAGCCTGTTTCAGCATCATGATTAGTTCTCAGTGTATGGTAAACAGTCAAATATATCCAAATGTCCGAACAGTTGTATTAATCGTTAGTTATACTGGGCCTTTTTTTGAATCTAGCTATCTAGGTCATGAATTTGTAGGGTGTTACGCACTCTCCTACAGATCGGGGATACATGCCGCAATAAAATCCAGTACACATGTTGCACAATTTTTTTGTTTGGAATTCTTTCCACACAGATCAAATAACAGCTTTAAATAAGTGAAAACATTTCTATTTTGTTTGTATTTTCGTTCAAGTGAGTTAGTATGTACAACATTTAAGATCTCGATGACCCACATGACGACAGAAAAGAATCAAAAACATATCTATAGATATATGTAAAGAGTATATAGAATTATACCTGAAAAAAGCAAAAAACGATTGGTTATGTTGCGCTGCTTATACGTTTTGGGACATGAATTTATGATACGCTTTGTTTCGGTTGTGGCCAGAAAATACAAAGAGCATGGAATGAACTAAGTTTATAAATCTTGTAAAGAGACACCCTTCCCTAGCAATACTTTTCCTCAACAGAAGTAGGCGATACCAAACATAAGTACATCTTTTTAAACAAGTTAATCTTTTTAAACAGGTTAATATTACCTTATCTGTTTTTCTAAAAGAATTTAATATAATTTTGTATACGCTGTGGTATTTTTCAGCTACAGTGTATAAAAAGAAATTACTTAATTTGCGTTGTTACAATCGATGTGTACTAACTCTGTATGTATAGTTAAAATTCCTTTTCTTTTAGAAACATTTGAAATTACGAAATATCTGGCACACTTAACATTCCTGTTATTAACTGTGCAATCTGACCATATTTATTACGTTTACTCCTGGATTCATTTACAAAATAATGAAATAAATTGGTGGAGGGGAGATTCATTTGTCAAGAAAATTTGTAAACTCTTTGGAATACTGTTAGTACCGCAGAACGGATGAGTAGTGGGCATGCCGCTGATGTGATTGGGTGTGTTTTTATTTCTGGCAATAACGAAGTATTTTTCGGTGTTGAAGTGTAAAGTGTAAAGACAGTGTGATATAGAAAAATGTGAAAAATAAAAATTACAGAAACAGAAATTACTGCTCAGGCAATTCTTCCAAAGTTGTTATGTCAATTGGAACCATTAGAACCTGAAATATAAAAAGAATTCAGTTTCAAGAAGCAACTACTAAACGTGAAGAAGTGGAGCCCTCTACGAGAAAAGAAGACAAGTAAAAAGTTTATTGTAAATCTTACTCCTCTTGAAGCTTATTAAAAGAGCTAATTACGAAATGAGTGACAATCAACAATGATGTGAGGAAGGGCTAGATTACAATCGTACTTTTGTTTTTGTATTAATATTTCATCAGGACTTATTGAGTGTATTAACTAAAGATAATTGGATTCTATGTGTTAGTTTTAATGTTTTCAATTGTCAGTAAGTAAATTAGTTATCTAAACCAGTGAAATACTTAGATATATAATTAATATATTAAAAAGCTATTGTTAACACTTCACAGTTTTTTCTCCCCCTCACGACATATTTGTAACCAAAAATGTATTTCTAAAGAGCCAAAGAAACAGGTACACCTGTCTAATATAGTGTAGGGCCCCCACGACGTGGAACGTAGTCAACTACTTTCTGAAGTAGTGCTGGAGGAAACTGACACCATGAATGCTGCACAGCTGTCCATAAATCTGTAAGAGTGAGAGGGGGTGGAGATCTCTTCTGAACAGCATTTTGCAAGGCATCCCAGATATGCTCAATAATGTTCATGTCTGGTGAGTTTGGTGACCACCGTATGTGTTCCTGGAGCCACTCTGTAGCAATTCTGGACGTCTGGGGTGTCGCATTGTCTTGCAGGAATTGCCAAGTCCGTCGTTGTGCACAAGGGACATGAATGGCTGCAAATGATCAGACAGGCTTGGTTCAAATGGCTCTGAGCACTATGGGACTTAACTTCTGAGGTCATCGGTCCCCTAGAACTTAGAACTACTTAAACCTAACTAACCTAAGGACATCACACACATCGATGCCGAGGCAGGATTCGAACCTGCGACCGCAGCGGTCGTGCGGTTCCAGACTGTAGGGCCTAGAACCGCTTGGCCACTTCAGCCAGCTGATCAGACAGGATGCTTATGTATGTGTCACCTGTCAGAATGTCCGCCCCCAGTAGCTGAGTGGTCAGTGCAACAGAATGTCAAACCTAGGGGCCCAGGTTCGATCCCCGGCTGGGTCGGAGATTTTCTCCGCACAGGGACTGGGTGTTGTGTTGTCCTAAACATCATCATTTCATCCCCATCGACGCGCAAGTCGCCGAAGTGGCGTCAAATCGAAAGACTTGCACCCGACGAACGGTCTACCCCACAGGAGGTCCTAGTCGCACGACATTTACATTTATTTACCTGTCAGTCGTATCTAGATGTATCAAGGGTCCCATATCACTCCAAATACACATGCTCCACACCATTACTAAGTCTCCACCAGCTTGAAGTTATCCCTTCTGATATGCAGCGTCCATGGACTCACGAGGTTGTCTCCATACCTGTACACGTCCATCTGCTCCACACAATTAGAAACGAGGCTCATCTGATCAGGCAACACGTTTCTGGTCATCAGTAGTCCAATGTGTTGACGTGCCCAGGCGAGGGGTAAAGCTTTGTGTCGTGCAGTCGTCAAGGGTGGGTACACGAGTAGACCTGTTGATATCCCAGCATTGAAGTCTGCAGCAATTTGCGGAAGGTTGCACTTCTGTTACATTGAACGATTATCTTCAGTCGCCATTGGTCTCATTCTTCCAGGGTCTTTTACTGGCCGCAGCAATGTCAGAGATTTGGTGTTTTACCAGATTCCTGATATTCACGGTACACTCGTGAAATGGTCATACGGAAAAATCTCCAGTTCATTGCTACCTAGTAGGTTCTGTGTCCCGTAAAATAAGAACAGACCTACTGGATCTCTTAGTCTCTTATAATTTAAAAATCACAATACGTTCCCCAACGTGAAAACTTGCTCTTCAAGATCCAGAATTGACCAAATAATAATTAACTCTAATCAATAACATTACAAAGCAGAAGACTGGACTTGGAGACCATTATGGACAAACCATAAGTTTCAATATTGGATGTGATCAGGCGATCAAACTGACAAGTACATATGCAACCAGATCTTACAATGATCAGAATATTGAAATATTTAGAAATCGTTTAAAAAAATCATGGGAGCAGATTTATGGTGCTGGAAATATATCTGGCAAATTTAATATCTTTATGGATACAATTAAATATCATTTCGATGTAGCATTTCCACTTAAAAGGTCAAAACTCTCACACACAAGCAAATGGATCACTGCAGATATCAAAAAATTATGTGCAGAGAAACGATTCCTTTACAGAGTTACAAAAATATGCCACACAACGTCAGAATTTGATAGGTATTTTAGCACTCCGTCTTCAGGCCACGAGTGGCCTACCGGGACCATCCGACCGCCGTGTCATCCCCAGACGAGGATGCGGATAGGAGCCACCGCTCTCCCGGTCGTTATGATGGTATTCTTGACCGGAGCCGCTAACGTTCGGTTGAGTAGCTCCTCAATTGGCATCACGAGGCTGAGTGCACCCCGAAAAATGGCAACAGCGCATGGCGGCCTGGATGGTCACCCATCCAAAAGTCGACCACGTCCGGCAGTGCTTAACTTTGGTGATTTCACGGGAACCGATGTATCCACTGAGGCAAGGCCGTTGCCGATAGGTATTTTGAAAACTATAAAATAATTCTCAGGAAAATAATAAAAAGTGCCAAAATGATGGAAAATGAGAGATACATAAGAAATGCATCCAATAACATGAAGGCTGTTTGGAATATTGCAAAGAAAAAAAAGAGGAAGTAACAAAACAAAAACTTTTAATATAGAGTTGAATGAAAATTCGCACACCAATGAACTATGCAGATATGTAATCAAGATATTAAAAAAACTATTGTCAGCACTTTAAAATTTTTTCTTCGCCCCACAACACATTTGTAACGAAAATGTATTTATAAGTGTACACAAAAAGGTTTTGACGTAAAAAACAAGGTCGTTTTGCAGTTTTTAGCATACGCCACATTATCCATATCAAAGGGAACAGACGCCTTAATGTAAAGATGTTTTCATGGTCAAATATTATGTTTAAATGTTACATTGAAAGAGCCAAAAAGATTGTATGTCATAGACAACTAGTGTGTCTAGTTGTCCAAAAATAAGTTATACAAGTGCACCACGGCACTTTACATACGCGATTTTGAAAATGTGCGCTCTCTCTCCCGGGTTTACCTTATGTCAATGAAAAAGTACTCACAAAAGGTCTTAACTTTGTCGTGTGCTATCGAGAGCTTGCATGCGTTTAAAAGCGCAGTCAAGAACTATCAAACTAGTTGGAAATTGTTACTCGCTCCCCGCCGGAAATGGCTGCTGGCACTCGTTAGACCCGCAGAGTGACGTGCTGTGACGTACGCGCCACGGCCTGTCTTTCTCGTGGGCTTCGCTCTGTTCTCCCTGGCGACAGAGCAACATCTTTAAGTCCCTGTCCCCTAAAAACATCGGTAAACAATCCGTAATTCCCTTACTGGTATGGTGTGTACCACTACAGTGCCTCTAAGCACGTCGAAAATCTGTCCCGAAATTGAATTACCGGCGGAGTTAAGTTAAATCTTTTTGAAGTGGATAAGGTTTTCGTCCCTAGATTATAGTTTCATTCTTATCATATCACCGAACTGAATAGAGTGCTTTTTTTGCGTGGCAAAATACTTCGCTTGCCAAGCAATCTCTCCTAAGTTTAGTACCACACAGCGTTTGCTATGTCTAAGCTACGGTAAACGACGCTTTTTGCAGTTGTGCCAATATATAATTAATAAGAACTGAAGATATGAATAATCTGATACACTGCTTCCCTTCCTTTCCAGCAATAACATCGATGCAAAGAGGTTCCAGATTATTTTCTCGCTCTCGAGCCAGTGAGACGCGAACTTTCGAAACCGTACCTAGACTATCATTCCAGGGCTACAGAGAAAGGAGTGGTATCCGTCACAAGCCGGAGCTTTTTCCCCCAGCACCATTCACTCGCCTCTAGAGATGGCAGCCTACCTATGAGACCGCTCTTGCTGATGAGTTCGTTCCACTCCTCGTCCGAGTTGATCTCCAGCTGCAGCTGCAGAGCATCCTTGCGCGCCATGGCTGCCAACTAGTGACGTTACACTCCCTGCAACAGTCACCATCGCCAATAATGAAACAGCTAGATCTCACGAAAAAGCATTTGAGTCCCAGTGGTGTCTGCTTCAAAGCACCATTTTATATATTAACTTTTTATTTTTATTTTATTTTTTTATAATTTTTGAAGCACTTCCACAAATGTAGTGCAACTGCAATGCAGCAGTCGCTTACAGTGTTCAAAAATTTTGTTATCTAATTTAACTGACGTGTTGTTTTTGCGTAGTAATGATACTGAGGAGATGATACAATGGAAGTAAGGCCGGTATTACACTATCAAATTTCTTTGTCAAATATCTTTGTTCAATATCTTTGTCAAAGGTATTTGATGGTGTAATAGGGAACTGTATCAAATGTCGTCCAATATTTGATCAAATCTAGGGCCTAGCTGTAGATTTGATCAAGGAAGTCGCTTGTCTTCTGTTGACTGCAATGTGACATGTTACCACTTGGAGCGCGAGCATCGCTGCATTCTGTCGTCTGTAGTGTTTTTATAAACATTGCCAGTAAATACAATTGGTGTGTGCCGACAACTACAAAATTAATAGAGATGTATGAAGCTGATGAGGCGCTTTACAACGTGAGGCACATTGAATACAAAAATAGATTACGAAGATTGGAGACCAGACCTGACCTAACCTAACCTAACCCTCTCCTGCAGCAAGGGATCAGAGTGATACAGTGAGCCTATCTTCTGCAGATGTAGCAGTTCTTATGTGAATATTGTACGTTATGATGTGAGGATACACTTCATTGAGCACATTCAGAAATGTAGGCTCATCCATTCTTAAGTAATTGATGTACGACTTGACGTCTTCTACTATAAGCTCACGCAACAAGTCTTGTTGAATGCTTTTATCGTGTAGTCGTAAAACCCACGGCTTCACCCAGGTGTGTTTCCTTTTTTTTTCCCCGCTTCTCTTCCGCATGTGCACACAGTGCAATTGTGGTACATTCAACTGCTGCAGTGAATAACAAGTTCAAGTTGTCATCTTGAACTTCGACGAAAAATATTTCTAGCGCTACGTCAAAGTCTTTGTCAAATATATTTGACGGAATATTTGGTCACATCTTTGATCAAATCTTTGACAAAGAAATTTGATAGTGTAATACCGGCCTAAGTAAACAATTACTGTATGTGCATTTTTGGCTGTAAGTACTTTTATAAAACTTTGTATGTGGACGTAAATTTATTAAATTTTTGGCCCATGTTTTACTTGTTATTTAGGAGTATAATGTCTTTTAGGCCTTATGTGTTCATGGAAGTTTCGAGACGCCACCCACAATCTAAACGTCTGTCTTTTAGAAGAAGTGATTGCGAGTGATTTGGATTCAGAGACATCTAGGAAGAACGTGATCGTAAGGGTGTTTCTGTGAATATTCTCCATCAGCCAAGTACGCCAAGAACCTCTGTTCCTTTGCTAGATTCCGAACTACTCACTGAAAATGCAGTTGACGACGATGTTGATGACGATAATTAAGATGAGCCTACCACGATAAACTCGCCGTGTTTACGTCCTATAAATTAGCAGCTGTGCATGACTCCTCTGAAGAGGTAGACCAAATGATGATCCAAGCAATGAATCTGCCGTGGTAGCAACCCTCAGCCTGTTCCTATAGGAAATGATGGGATGCTGCAAAGTGAAACCACCTCCATAAAAAAATCGGGTATTTGCTTTTTGACAATTTCTAGTTGTTTTCGTTGTTTATGAAAATTTTTAAAATTATTTATTTTTTCATAATGCTAGGATTCAAAGGATTAAAGTAAGCATCTGTCAGCCATCACTGAAAACTTCCCTTGGTTCCAACCGGCTCTTAGTTATGACCATCTATCAGCCACAAGAATCACTTTTCCTTAAACGATTTCTCTACATGTAACATATGGCAAGCCATCTACATCTACGACGTACTCTGTAAATCGTTTCAAGGGTCTGACAGAAGACATGTAACATGTTATCACATGTTAGCGTTTTTCCTCTTTCTGATTGCGTATGGAACGCGGGAACGATCACATACGTAGAAAATATTGTGGGAAAAGCGAACCGAATACTGCATTTTATTGGAAAACAGGTAAAAGATGCAATAGGTCTACTAAAGAGACTATCTACATTACGCTTGTCTGTCCTTTTCTGGAGTACTGCTACGCAGTATGTGATCCTTTCCAGATAAGACTGACGGAGGATATCTAAAAAATTCAAAAAAGGGCAGCTCGTTTTGTATTATCGCGAAATAGAGGTGAGAGTGTCATGGCTATGATAGCAGATTGGGCTGGTTATCATTAAAATCAAGGTGTTTTTCGTTGCGGCGATGTCTTTTCATGAAATTTCGATCTCTAACTTTCTTCTCCCAATGCGAAAATCTTCTTCTGACGTCCACCTCCACAGAGTATCTAATTCTGAAGCATCAGAGTACATTGTTTACGAACAGATGACTAGCTCCTAAAACACCCATAACACACACTGATGGAAAAAATTGCAACATCAGGAAGCAGTTGAGCGATATAAACGAAAGTTGGCAGGCTTGTTTCTACATCAGAACGGTGATGTCTACTCAAATTTAGCGCCAGGCGCATAAGTGTGTCACGAAGATGCAAATCAGATTTGCTTTAAATATACGCTGTAACGATCGTGAGCGTTGGTTACCTATGAGATTGGACGTAGTGAGTTGATGTTAGCCAACTATGCCTTTAAGGTGACAAAGACGCAATTATCAACAAATCACTAAGTTTGAAGGAGGTTGTGTAATTGGGCTACGACAAGCTGGATGTTCCTTCTGCAATGTTACAGAAGGACTTGAAAGAAATGTAGCCACTGTATAAGAGCGCTGTCTGCGTTAGTCGCGATAATGTATGCTTGCAAGAAGACCGGGCTTCGGATGGTCATGTAGTACGACCGAAATGGAAGACCATCGTGTTTGACGTATGGCTGTGACGCTGTGTACTGCATGTGCACCTTCAATTTGAGTAGCAGTTGGCACCACAGTAACACCATGAACTGTTATAAATTCGTTACTTCAAGGACAGCTCTAAGCCAGGAGCCCTGTAGCGTGCATTCCACTGACCCCAAACCACCGCCATTTGCGACTTCAGAGCTGACAAGCAAAAGCTCATTGGAGGGCATGGTGGAGATCTGTTGTGCTTTCTGATGAAAGCTGGTTCTGGCTCAGTGCTAGTGATGGCCGAGTGTTGGTAAGAAGAAGGCCAATTGGGGGCCTGAAACCAGCATGTCTGCATACTAGACAAACTGGACGTGCACCTGGCGTTATGGTCTGGGCTGCAATTTTATATGACAGTAGGAGCACTTTCGTGGATATTCCACTCACCCTGGTTGCAAATCTGTTTGCCAGTCTGGTTATACGACCTGTTGTGCTGCCATTTATTAACAGCATCCTGGGGGTCGTTTTCCAACAGGATAACGCTCGCCCGCAACTGCTGTTGTAAGCCAGCAAGCTCTACAAAAAGTCGACACGTTGTCTTGGCCTGCTCGATCACCAGATCTGTCTCCAATCGAGCACATATGGGACATCATTGGACGCCAACTCCACCATCATCCATCAGCAGCATTAACTGTCCCTCTGTTGGCTGAACAAGTGCAACAGACATGGAACACCATCCCACAAACTGACAACCAGCACGTGCACAACACAATGCATCCACATTTGCCTGCTTGCATTCAACATTCTGCTGTTACACAATTTATTAATGTACCAGCATTTCACATTTGCAATGGCTTATTTCGTGCATACATTAATCCTCTAGTACTGTTGGTTACACATACATAACGTAAGTTTTATATGGATTTTACTGGTCTTTAGCCAATGCTAGCTCACCAACGCCAACTGTTACATATTTGCACAAGCCATGCAGCGGATTCTGTGAGGAATAATCGGAACAACTGTAGAAACATTATCTTTGGCCATGTTTGAAACTTTTTAGGTGCTCCAGGGCAGAAGATGGTTGCCATAATGTCACGCAAGGTATGCGAGATCCTCTTTTCGTGTGGATAATATGTTTTTAATCAGTATATTTTCTCTTTAAATGAGCACTAGTAGACCAATTATTTACGTTCTTTTGGTTCTGCGCATTGAAATACCCTAGGAATGTTGAAATGAAACCATGTTACATATGTGTAGCAGTGGGCATTTAGGGCTATGTTTATGAATGTTCGTATTGTGACATTTGGGAATTTTCTTTTACTTCCAGTTAACGATTGAGGAGATTCTTGAGGTTCTAAATAATACCAATGAAAGTGATGTTTCTGAACTTGATGATGATGAAATTCCAACTAATGGTAGCAAGTATCATAAGGTGGAAAAAGTTCTACTCCATTGGTGTTGCAAGAGTCGGCTGTTTTTGATTCAGTAAATCCTGAGCATGTTCCAGAAGATACAGAGTTGTCATGGATCGATGGTGACTTTACTCCAGAAATTCATTCATTTGTGCAGCTTCCAGAATACAAACCTGAAGAAGTGCTCACCACTTTGCAGCACTTTAGATATCTGGTGACACGTGAAATGCTGAAACTCTGTGTTCAACAAACGAATATTTCTAGTATTCAGAAATTGGGTACAACTATTGACATTACCCGACCTGAGCTGGAGCAGCTTTTAGGTATTTATTTGTCATGGGTTTGGCTCTAATGCCTAGTGTGCAACGTTATTGGGAAAAACATAAGACGTATAATCTAGTTTATGATACAATGGCTTGTGGCCACTTTCAGAAACTAGTATCTCTGCTGCATTTCTGGGACAATCTTATTGTTACTCAACTAACACAGAAAGAAGACAACCTATGAAAAATTCGACCATGACTTACTTTGTTCTCACAAGCTTGCCTGAGAAAACTACCTGAGTAGAATCAGTGCATTGACGAAAAAATGATCCCTTTAAAAGGACGCAGCAGTTGTCAACAATATATACAAAACAAGCGAACAAGATGGAGATTCAAAATGTGGGCTATAGCTGGTTCCTCAGGATTTTTGTATGATTTTGACGTTTACTAAGGAGCAGCTTCTAAGGCAACAAAGCATATACCTGGAAAAGGTCTTGGTTACAATGTTGTGATGAAGCTAACTGAAGCATTGGAAACCAATTGCTTTTTTCAGATTTATGCAGACAATTTCTTCACATCATATCATGTTGCTGAGAGACTACTGAAGAGGGGCATATGTTATACCGGCACAACAAAAGCTAGAAGATTCAAGCAGTGTACTCTTCCCGACGAAAAGCAGATGGCAGCACAAGGACAAGATACTACAGCTTCACAAGTTGACACAACGGGCTAGTTCATCACTGTGAAATGGTATGATAATAAATGTGTTACATTGTTAACTTCACTAACAGGTGTGGAGCCAAAGGACATGGCAAAAAGATGAGATAGAAGTAAGAAAGAACATATTCTTGTCCCATGACCATCCATTGTTCAAATATACAGTTGCAATGTGGGAGGAGTAGAACTTCATGATATGTTGACATCGCTATACAAATATCCCATAAAATCCAGAAGATGATATCCGTATATCTTCTGGCATACAATAACAATAGCTGTTGTCAATAGTTGACTAAAATATAGAGAAGACTTCAAGGACCTGTCTGAAAAATATGTTTCTCTCAGACAGTTCCAAGCTAATGTTGCAAGTTCATTGATATCTGCTGGACAAGGAAAAATCAAGAGGGGACGTCCAAGTACTGAAGATATCTCCAAAAAAAATCAAGAAACTTGTTTCTACAGTAACTCCAGAGTTAGAATGCAAAAAGGACAAAATTGATGGCTCTCCTCAGTGGAATAACACAAGAGGAAAGTGTAAAATTTGCAAGAAACGTAATACTTTTTTTCAATGCCAAAAATACAAAGTTTTTCTGTGTTTCAACAAAGACAGAACTGCTTCAGAATATTCCAAAACTAAAATAAATATGTGTAAATACGTTTATTGTTGCATTATTGTATGAGTTTTTGTTATAAACTAATTCAGAACGCAAAACTGTGATTATACATTTATCTTACCCATTTGTTACCTAGAAATCCGATGTTACATATGTTTAATGCATTGTAAAAAAAGGACTCAAAAATGAAAACAAGCCAAAAGTTGTACATTTGTCTTCCAACATATTGCTAACTGTAAATAATACTCTACTAAGATCAACCTACAATTAATATTATTGTTGTGGGTCCTAGAGGGTTATCATGTGATCTTGCAATGTAAATCACTTAAATATGTTATCTAGATAAATGTATTTCCGAAATTTCATTACTCTGTATTAATTATTTTTTGGTGTTACTATTTTTTTCCGTCAGTCTACATCAATCTTGTTTCCAAAAACGCCATTGGACAGCAAGTAGATTGTTATGGTCCAGGGCCTCACTTTTAAATGCTTCAAGTCATTTCTCTTTGACGGATAACAAAATGGTTCAAATGGCTCTGAGCACTATGGGACTTAACTTCTGAGGTCATCAGTCCCCTAGAACTTAGAACTACTTAAACCTAATTAACCTAAGGGCATCACACACATCCATGCTCGAGGCAGGATTCGAACCTGCGACCGTAGCGGTCGCGCAGTTCCAGACTGTAGCGCCTAGAACCGCTGGTCGGCGACAGATAACAGAGAGTACAAATATGTCATGAAGGCAAGGAATACGTTTCAGACTTAAACTTAAATGATTTCTAAACCATTTAATGGCAGCTGATGAAGGGTAGTTTGCTTATGGCGAGTAAGCACTTTTCTAAAAGGATACACTGACGATGACCTGTACGACAAAGTTTCTTAGGCAATAAACGAGGCAGGAAAATGATTTAGGGATAAAGTACTTTGGTCATAAATAAGAAAACATCTGTGTGGATGCATTTCAGTAATATCTGAAGTAAAATCAGAAGCAGCATAATAGCCGAGTTATGGAACTACGATATTGCATAGTTCCACATACAAATCTTCTAGGCATATCATGGATGAGCACTTGAGATGGGTAAAGCATCTATATGTTCTGAATAAAAAACTAAGTAAATGTTATGAAGTAAGAATACTTCAGGAGTGTTGCAGAAATGAATCAGTGTTGTGTCCCTGTAATGCTTATATCAATATGAATAGAAAAACTAAACCAGTTTTTTCAGTAATGCATAGCTGTTACATGGCACTGAAAAATGTCTCTATACAAAAAAGTAAAATTATTTACAAGAATCAGCTGAAAAATGCTGCTGTCGTAGCACAAGAAAGGCGAATATTCTCCTCTTCAAAAGTCCGTGATGGAAAAGTGGGGAACCAGCTGCCCAGTCCTCATTCCGCCTTCCTCGTTAAAAATTTTGGCATGCAAACATAATCACATTCTAAATCCTTTCACCCAACCTCTCCTTGCAGTGAAGGCTTCATACTCAGCATCTCCCTCTCACTGCAACTGTCTCACCCCTCTTCTTTTTCACCCATCTGTCTCTCCTACTGTCACTGTCTTCATTCCTTTCCCTCGCTCTTCATCACCACTGTCTCCTTCTCTGCCACTCTGACTGTACCAGTGTCCCACTGCTGTTGTCTTTGTTCGACTCTTTTTCTCCCCCCCCCCCCCCCAGTCACTGCCTCTTTGTTTCTCACTAAACAGTCAGTTGTGTTTCTATTAACTACCACTGTCCCCTCTCCACACATGTCCTTGGGGATGGTTTGTTTAGGGTTTTGATACCTAGACTGTATAACCTTAACATGTGGCTATTAAGAAAGGAGGAAGGCGGAAAATTTGTATCCCATTTAAGTTCGCCAGTTAAGTGGGGCAGAGGAACCCTCTTTTCCCCTCCAGCCTCGTCCCCCCGCCAAGCTATGCATTATCTCCACTCATGTCTCTTTTCACTGACTTTTCACTGATTCACCTCTCTTTTGCTCCCACTGCTACTATCTCCATCCATCTCTCTTTCTCTTTTATTGCCGCTGTCTCACACTGACTATCTGTCTCTCAGCTATTCTCTTTCAGCAAAAAAAAAAAAAAAAAAAAAAAAAAAAAAAAAAAAAAAAAAGCTAAAATATCTGCATGCCAAAATTTTTGGTCAGGAAGGTGGCATTACGATTGAGGCAGTCAGTCTTTAAAGATGAACATATACGCCTTTTTGTGCTCTGACAGAAGTATTTTTCAGCTGGTTCCCTTCTTTCCGCTGTTGTAGCGGTGTGTGCTGCTTGTATAAAAAAGAATTCTGTAAGTCAGCAAGGTTTTGACAATTAATTTACATAGTTCGAAACATTGACATGTTTTGACAGATATAAACAACAAATACGTATGCACAATACAAGGTTAACACAAAATCTTCTCCCTTTCAGTGGAAGTACACATTACACTACTTTACATTAAAGTACACAACATTTTTAGGTTGCACCTATAGTATGCAAAACATGCAGTATTTGATTTGAAAGTGCAAAGAGTTTCATATGACAAAGAATTTTTTTTATTTGTAAGGTGCTTACGCTGCCTCATGGCACCATCGAATAATTTCCAGGTCAAGACAGTCCATATAGAAGCGAAGTGCTCAATACAAAGAGAAAGCACATCGTTAAGTTTTGTTGCTGAAAATATGGCGACTAAAACATAATTTGGCGATATCAGAACCCTTGTCTCATGTTCACCACATCAGTTAAATCTACATTTATGCTTCTGACTAATATTACACGTGTAGTTTACCTATACAGTCATGCCAACTTATAACCTCTGAATCTCGGTAATGGATAATGATATCGAAAACAATTTCAGGGTCCTCAGAAAATGTCGTCCTAAGAACATAAGATAAAAATTACGAAGATTGACCATGAATAGTAATTATAGAGGAAACCATGCCAATAATTGGTGCTTTAGGTACCCAAAAATCATAGTTTTTCATGGTTTTCTTAGGAACCACAATGAACAAATTGTGTTTTTATAGGTTGACAATTAGTGGACTGCCGGCCGCGGTGGTCTCGCGGTTCTAGGCGCGCAGTCCGGAACCGTGCGACTGCTACGGTCGCAGGTTCGAATCCTGCCTCGGGCATGGATGTATGTGATGTCCTTAGGTTAGTTAGGTTTAAGTAGTTCTAAGTTCTAGGGGACTAATGACCACAGCAGTTGAGTCCCATAGTGCTCAGAGCCATTTGAACCATTTTTTGAATTAGTGGACTGTATGAAATAAAATCGTCACAACTTCTGAGTGATTGATTAATGGGACCAAATGGCGAGGTCATCAGTCCCACGATCCAAATGGGGTCAGAGAAGAAAGAGGGGCGGCTAAAAGTGGGCGGATCCAGTCAGGGAATTAAATTATAAAATAAATAATATTAAATACACACAGTAAAGGCATAAAAAGTGAGACCAAGACTGTAAAAGAAGTCCTAACCACAGTCAACCTACCCCTGCTCCAAGACTAACGTAGAACCTTATATCCGGAAATAAAAATCATTTCCACAGGGGAAACTGAGGACCAGTTCAACCATCCATGGATTGTCTGCTAATATTAAATTTAAGGAATTGGGAAGACTATACTTAACATAATGAGCCGAAAGAAGGGGACATTGCACCTATATGTGAGATATCGTCAGTCTGGCTCCACAACCATATTGTGAGGCTGGGTCGTTACATAGGAGGAAACAGTGGGTCAGCCGGGTGTGACCAGTGCATTAAAGGCACAAAACAGTGGACTCCAACTGAGAGGAACAGAAGGAAGAGCCACAACCTGCAGTAGACCCGTTGATTGTAGAGTTTATTTCCATGAGCAGTAGAGCTCGAGATGGCATTCCACATTCGAGCAAAAAGAGACCTGACGTAGATCCACATATCAGCAGCTGGAATCGTGAAAGGGGGTAAATATATGCTTCTCTAGCCAAACGGTCAGCCAGTTCATTCTCTGGGATGCCCACATGACTTAGGACCCAGAGAAAGATGAGTTGGACAACGAGTGCTAGCAAAGTAAAAGGTGTAAGTGTTCATAGGTAGACGCTCTCCAAAGCAATGTTGTTGTTAGTGTGCGTGTGATGTACAAAGAGTAAAATGTTTTTACACAGACACTCACCATAGCGATGTGTAAAGAAGAAAAAGCGATGTTATAAAATATTAAGATTGAAGGTGTTGTTTCTTTTTGAGCGATTAAACATTTTTGTGAAGATTGTTTTTGTTTTTCTTTACATCGAATGATGATGTAATAAGTATGTTTAGAATTAATTGATTGTAGGTCATCAGCCCTAGACAATAATGAATGATGTATATACACATATAAGAATGTCATATATTAATACTTAGGAAAGTTTAATTGAATTCGAGCTTGAAAGTATCGGACTAGTTAGGGTAAAAGTTTTATAGAAAATTTTGTAAGAAACAAAAACATTTTAAGAGGTATGAGGCGTCACAGCTAGGGAGCTATCGCCAATTTCTCTATTAAAGCATTCTTGTACGAATGTATGTGGGCTCCAGCGCAAGCAGTCAGAATCTTATACGATCTGCAACGGGCGAGCTGTGTCCTGCAGACGAGCGTCATGGCCATATGGCGTGACTGCAGTGTGTGAAAGTAGCAGAGAGGTGCTTACAGAGTAGATACATTCTCTGGAACTATAAAAATTAATAACTGATCTTGCGTTACGTCGCAAAAGGAGGAAAACTTGCAACGATAGAGGAGGTAACAGTAAATTTGCAGATGATGCTTCGCGCGATCCAAGAAGAGGGGTACCAAGACTGTTTCCGGAAGTGGAAACGACGTTTGGAGCTGTGTATCTATTGTGGAGTAGACCATGCACAACAAGTAAAAGGTAAGCGTAGAAAATTTTGTGGGCAAAGTTCCGGAATTTTCTGAACAGGTCTCGTAATCACCTTTATTACCGCCTTAGTAATTTGGAGTTCAAAAAATGTTCAAATGTGTGTGATATCTTATGGGACTTAACTGCTAAGGTCATCTGTCCCCAACCTTACACACTACATAACCTAAATTATCCTAAGGACAAACACACACACACACACACCAATGCCCGAGAGAGGACTCGGACCTCCGGCGGGACCAGCCGCACAATCCATGACTGCAGCGCCAGACCTCTCGGCTAATCCCGCGCGGCGAATTCAAATCAAGGTTATATCCTAGAGAAGGTTAAAACTTTGCCTGCTATCACAGGCAAGCTGTCCTCTCGGTATATGCCAGGTGTCTTCCTTTTGTCCAAGAGCAAATAAGAATACGTGTCTGTCCACACTATCCCAGCTTTCCTCTTCCCTAACTATTTCTGTTTTATTCTTTCACATTGCCTGATAATTTTATCTTATTACTACTCGCTCTTCCCTGTACTGATCAACTTTTCCTCCGGATTCGATTCTTCCGTATTGTTGCTACGCATTTCAATTGGTACTTTGTTACTCCCATTCAAAAGGATCGTTACTGTATTAGAAACTTACTTACAATGTCGTTAAGATCGATATTGCTGCAGTCCTATATGACTAGCTGGGTGGTTGTGGTCTTCACTCCAAAGACTAGTTTGATCGAGCCCTCCATTCTAGTTCATCCTGTGCAAGCCTCTTCATCTCTGCACAGCTATGCATTTGAACCTGCTTACTGTAGACTAATAGTGCCTAGGCCTCCTCCTACAATTTTACTCTCCACGCTTCCCTCCACTGTCAAACTGACAGTTTCTTAAAGCATCAGGGTGTGTTTCATCCAGTCCTATCACGCTGTGACATTTCTTTTCTCCCAGATCTCCATCTATTCTCTTACACTCTTCTGTATCACCACATTAGAAAAGCTGCTATTCTCTTTTCGTTTGAACTGATTATCGCCCGAGTTTCACTTCTGTACAAGACTACACTCCAGACAAATAGTTTCAGAGACGACTTCCACACACTTCAGTTTATATTAGATGTCAACCAATTTCTCCTTTTCAGAAACTTTTGTCTTGCTATTGTCAATTTGCATTTTATTTCTTCTCTGGTTTACTCAACATCAATTATTATACTACGCAAATAGCAAAACTAATTTACTATTCTTAGTGTCATTCCCTAATCTAAGTCCTTTGATGTCATCTGACTTAATTCAAAAACACTCCATTACTCTTTAATTACTACTGCTGGTTTTTGCCTGTATTTTCATTTCTATACATATTATTATTATCGTCATTATTATTATTATTATTATTATTATTATTACATAAAGCCAGTGATTGCACTGTGAAACTGCAGCACTCCCTTTTTCCACTTGATATTAATGATAACATTTAATGAGTCCTTTCTTCTTTTATTTTTTCTTTGTATTTGTACATTATACAATCCTTGACCTCACTGTCGACAACTATCCTAAGTTTTCGTTCCAGCGGCGTGGTGTTTCGCAGTTGTGCGCTTGATTAGATTAGTTCAGATTAGATCTACTTTCATTGCATGTCCCAAAAAGAATGACCCGATTTTAACTTGTAATAATATTGAGACAAATTTCACTATGTAGCTGAAACAGTGCGAGATGTGAAACTTCCTGGCAGATTATAACTGTGTGCCAGACTGAGACTCGAACTCGGGACCTTTGCCTGTGTGAGTCTCAGTCTGGCGCACAGTATTAATCTGCCAGGAAGTTTCATATCAGCGCACACTCAGCTGCAGAGTGAAAATCTCATTAAAGCGCTAGATGTAATCGGCATGGTCTAGAGTTTCAGAAAAAATCCACTAGATGTCGCTACGATCGCCGACCTGGAGCGTGCAGCCAGTCTCGTGTAATCCCCGCCACACACCATTGGGTGGTTTGCGGAGTATAAATGTAAATGTAAATGTAAAATATGGCGACCGCGAGACCAGGCTTTACATTCTTGGCATCCTAGGTTCCCTGACTTAACACCATGTGATTTCTTCCTGTGGGGATATGTTAAACAATGTGTTTACATTCATCCCTTACTTACTGACATTGATGAACAAAAAACAAGAATATCAACTGCTGTAGCTTCAGTGACAGAAGACACCTTACGCTCAGTTTGGAATGAATTCGGCTATCACCTAGCTGTCGTCCGTGCAGCCAATAGAGGACATATTGAACATTTATGGTGGATTTTTATAAACGTCTGTCTTTTCTGAGTAATATAGTATGCAATTTGTTGGTGTTAAGCCATTCTTCCTAATAAATAATTCTATTTACAATTGGGTCATTCTTTTTGGGGGTTCCCAAAACAGGCCTCTGCAGGATGTTCTTGAGTTCACACCATCTATAACTCTTATTGCACATTTTTGTGCTCGGTAAGCTTTGGCTTGGGTTGATGAATTACCCCAAAATATAATCCCATATGATATTATGGAGTGAAAGTAAGCATAATATGCCAGCTTTTTCATTTTTATGTCCCCTACATCTGACAGAATTCGCATTGCAAACAGAGATTTGTTTAGATGCTTCAGCACTTCTGTGTTGTGCTACTCGCAGTTGAATTTATTATCAAGCTGTAATCCCAAGAATTTAACACTGCCCACTTCTTCTATCTGCTTATCATTTGTTAGGAATATACGCATGTGACATCCCTTACAAGTTCTGAATTGCATGTAGCGTGTTTTTAAAAGTTTAGTGGCAAAGAATTGGCTAAGAACCAGTGATTAATGTCCACAAATATTTTACTAGCCAATCTTTCTAAGACTACACTTGATTTGCTATTTATTGCAATGTTTGTGTCATTGGCAAAGAAAACAAAGTTGGCATCCCGTAATGGTACTGATGAAAAGTCACTTATATACACATTAAAAAGTAAGGCCATAAGATGGAACCTTGTGGGACCCCACATGTCAATAATTCCCAGTTGGATGCTGCCTGATAGCTTAATACATGTCTCTTTCCTAATAACACCCTTTGTTTCTTTCCAGAGATATAAGATTTGAACCATTTTGCAGCATTTCCTGTCACACCATAATATTCTAATTTACTTGAAAGGATATTGTGAATTACACAGTCAGATGCCTTTGACAAATCACAAAATATATAAATTGTCTAATGAATTAAGTACATTTTTACTGTAAGTGTAGATAGCCTTCTCAGTATCAGAACCCTTTAGAAATCCGAACTGCGACTTTGACAGTATGGTTATAAAGCCGATTGTACTTACCTTTCCTATAATTTTTGAGAATACTGGCAAAAGTGAAACTGGGCGGAAATTTGACACTGTTTCTTTATCTCACTTCTTAAACAGTGGTTTAACTTTAGCATATTTCAACCATTCAGGAAATATTTTACTGATAAACGACTGATTACACAGATAGCTTAGTATTTTATTTAACTTAGAATCACATTCTTTAACTAACTTTGTGGTTATTTAATCATATCCGCTAGATGATTTTGATTTTAAAGATTTTATGATGGACATTATTCCTGCTGGGGTAGTGAGGGTCAAATTCATATTATGGAAGTTACTTGAAATGTCTGGTTTGAGGTACCCCATGACAGCATCTACAGAACCTAACATCATCATCTTTCCAGTAACAGTTATAAAATGTTTGTTAAAAAGTTCTGCAACACTATACCCATTGTCACCGATGTATCATTTACCCTTAATGCTATTTGCCCCTCTTCATGTCTGGTTCTACCGGTCTCCTCCTCCACTGTAACCCATATTGTCTTTATTTTGTTGTCTCGTATCACTATCTTTTCCTTGTAATATATTTGTCCCTTCCCAAGAACCAGATAGGCTTCACCATTCGACGTCCAGCCTCCACGAGGCGGAACTTCGACATATGGACAATAAACGGAATTCATGAAAATTTCCAACCTTTAAAAGACTGCCATACTGAAATTCTATCAACATCAACTACAGTACAAATCTCTGCAGAAGCAGCAGGTATGTTACGACACCTGAATGATGATAATTTCAAGTTTTGGTTAGTGCTTTCTTAATCAGATTATGTCTCACGTCGAAATAATTTATAACCAAATGCAATCTTGGGAAATTGGTGCGTTTAAATCTAATGAATATACAATGAAGTTCAAAACTGTTATTTTACAATTAACAAACTCGAAGTACTGAGAGAATCCTTCAAAGACGCTCATGGCAGAAACTAAAAAAGTGTGTGGTTGTATGTGTGATGACATACTGGGCAGATAAACGTATAGTGAACACTTAGTAGCTGCTAAATTGTTAAACAAGAAATTGTTCACTAGTTTTAAGACTGAACATCCTACAGGAAAGGTAGTACTAATAATTGAAGTGTGTCCAGTGATTGACAACATAAACTCCAAACTGAGCTAAAAGAATTCAGTAGTGGGTTTCATACTCATGAAAATTGAAAATTAAATGAGCTGCTGAAATTTATCTCGGAAAACAGTTTAGATGATATTGAAATTACGAAACATAAAAATCCTCTTGACAGTTCCCATGTACATAGAGGCAGGGCGCTGTTTCTCATAATTGAGAGGAATAGTAAGAACGGGAATGAGTTTGGGAAGATTAAATGTGCTTGCAGCGCTTTCCACGGAGATAAATTTTCTCAGTTATCATCCAGAGATCAAGACGAAAATTATTGAATTAAAATAAGAAGAATGGACTGTATTTTTTAAACTAAGTAAAAATATTTGTTTTTGTTCTTTTAAGATTTTATCAAGTTCTTAATAATTTTCTACGTAGATTTAATTGTTTCCTTCTACATAATTTTGTAACAAAGGCTAAAACGTCTTTGGAGCAGCATCGCCACTAATTTTAGCTATGAGCCACTGCTGCATACAGCCTATCCGTGCATGTTGCTATGTTAACCTCCCTAAGGATATCTGGTTAGATGTAAAATAAGGCTTGAGGGCCCTAATCTTACAGGTGAAAAAATGCCTAAATAAATGCAATTTTATCCATGGAGCTTGTGGTGTGGGCCCCAGCTTGTGAATACTGGCTATCAGGACTCATGATGTGTCCCTTTCAGATGCAACTACAGATTGATTGGAGGTGGAGGGAGGGAGGTTATGAAACAGCAGGCCCCCTTAAAACTACCCCATTTCTTTTTAATCTTAAAGATCTTTGCAGCGTACCTTTCAGAGAATCGGAAATTTTCTCACTATTGTAGTTAGTATTATCATAAATTAGGAAAACAATCTTCGTTTATTCTACAGAATTTGGAGACGGCAAGGTGACATTAAATTTCTAAGAACTCACCCCCTCCCCAGACCAGAGTCCTGGGTTCGATTCTGATTCCCTTGCAATGGAATCTTATTACTTACTTGCCTTCTTTAAGGATATAGTTAAATGGCGATTTTACTTCAAATGGTAACGATCCTATGTGCCACCTTAAGACATACTTTTTCACTGCGTGAGTATTCAGTTACTTTTCGTTCCCGGCCAAAACGGCCATAGGGGACTGCTTTATATCTTAGTCCACTGTGGATCTTTGGTCTTTTGCATCTAGAGCACAGCGAACTGGAATTGGTACAGGGATTTTTAATCGAGATTTTTTTTAAAAAAATCGTGCGCAACTTATTAGGATGGATCAGACTGTTTGAGATCGGGACCATAAAAGCTCAAAGCTTTCCAGTCAAATACGAGGGACCTAGGACCGAGCAAAGTGTTTCTAATTGGCTGATTTGGAAACAGAGGATGGAATATACTTGTAATTCGGTTCTCGGACGATACGACCAAACACCAGAAGCTGTTATTTCATCGGTGCTGTCGCCTCACAGTGGAAGTTATATTGCTGCAGTAGTGTTCATATTGCCTAAATCCATTACCAAAAACAAAGAAATCGCGATTTCATCTTTGTAACATGACTTTTAATACCGTAATCCACCACTGTGTCACAAATTACTGCCCCCCCCCCCCCCCATCCTCTAATGCTGCAAGCAACTTTCAACAACTGTTGCTGAATCTTAGCTACCCCTTTACAACAGAGAACAAAAATCAGAGAGAAGTTCTTGAATTACAGAATTATTTCATATGGGCAAGAACAATATACCAGTACGCAACGTACAGACAGAATTCTGTTACGATCCATGAGATAAAACCCAAATAAATTCATCGTGATTATTGTATTGATGTTATACAGCTGTACTGTTTAGTGCTTTAGTCATTATGTATGCCAATTAAAACTGTGCTTGTAAATTAACAAATGTTCTTTCTGGTTAACCGGTTGACATCAAAAGTGCTTTCTGCATTAGCTGCAAATTCCTTCACGTTAATGTCGCCTAGTCCTTCGGTTACACCGCCCTGAGAATGGTGGATATAAGCTAACCATGAATCTACACAAGGTATTTCAGATACGAATTCTGCATGTCCATAAGAATACCCAGTGTTCCTCTACAATAAATGGAATTTGCACCAGATGGGAACTAGGCGAGAACGACACAGCACAACAATAAAAAAATATTGTAGTGAAGTAAAGGGACGCTATATTCGGTACAACACAGAAACGTGCAACACCAGACATAAGAAAACGGATATCACAGAATGCCACAATGCTGGCTAAGGGTTTGTGTTGTACTACATTACAGTAAACAAACAATAAAAATTGGTAAAATGCACTTCAACTCAGGCTGAAATTACCTTACTGTCAGGAAGGAAACACTGTGTTCCGTGCGAAAATTATTTATCACCATCACCATCACCATCAACGCACTGCAATGAAATCTCTGGAAGACAAATGAAGCTCAAGAAGTGCAAAAATTATTTATCACCGTCAACGCACTGCAATGAAATCCGTGGAAGACAAATGAAGCTCAAGAATTTGACATAACGCAGATTCTGAAGTGCAACAAGTGTGTGTGTAATATATTTTATGACCTTATTCTGTCAATCGACTTGGCATGAAGCATAGCAGTGGGCAGAAGTGTCTTGGTGAAATAATGATATTATCAACCACGTCGTCTCCATACCTGTTAATTATTGCTTTATTGTCGTAGATAGATAACAACGATCTGTAGATAGATCGTGCGATCTGATCGTATATAATACGAATATGGGCAATTAGCAGATCGCAGTAATCGAACATCTATCGCTCGTAATTCCCAGTCAATCTGCTGAACCGCCTGCGACGCTTCGCGCGTCAATGTCAATATGGGTTGCTGCCAGAGGCAAGTTTTATTTTTTATTTCTTATACAAAACAGTTTTATCATCAGTCTCATCGCACATCGTGATTAAAAATCTGTGATACTGCACCATCATGTGTCTAATTTAAATAAATTGCTAATCGTTTTACAGAATGAACAGCTTGTCTGCGAAATAAAATTATGTTAACGTAACTGAAAATCCGAGTGCTTCGTCATCATAAACCTAATTTAAACAGTCTGTTTCCGTCTGCATTTATTAAATTGTTACTAGAACAGGAAGCACTGTGAATAATGGAGAAAATAACTTAAAGAGTATCATGACGAATTAAAGAGAGATAAGTGTTGATACTCAAAAAACCAAGAAACCACGAAGTACAGATGAAACAACAAAAATACTAAATTTGAGGCGTGTTTTCAAGAAATAACGTAGCTATTTTACAACAACTTACTACTTCTGAAGGACTATGCAGGGCATTTTACTAAAGGCTACACAAAGTCTGCTGAGTGAGGTGAGTAAATTCCAAATTAATTCATATTTGTCGTCATATGACTTGTCCAATATCATATGAATAACAAACAACATGCAACAGTAATTCTGGGATCAATAAAAAAAAATAATGGTTTTTAACCAAACTGAGAATGAAGTAGAAGTGATTTAAAGTTAACATAACATTTTCATGTTTAATTCATCGATTGCAAACACTTCAGTACATAATATATCAAATGAGAAAACAGAACAAATATAGCGCAATATGTAGGCTACCCTTCTGAAAAGAAAGCTTTTTGCCACGCCTCTCTGCTAAATCAGTGAAACCTTCGACATTCTTCTCGAAACTGGTAAGGGGAAGCATTTGACACAGTTCTGCTTCTCTAGATCCATAATAAGTCGCACTGATTGCGAGATCCTGTTTCGCTCACTCTTCTGTCATAATTTGCTCTGCCAAAGTATCGATGATAAGTAGGCCTGCATGTCTGTCTTGCTTTGGCGTAAGAAATTGTAAAGCGTACACCAAACCATTACGACTGAATAGATGTTCTCTAGATTTAAACTGACCAGACTCTTAAGCACTTTAAATCTTACAATCACTGTCCCAAGTACGTTTTTCATGAATGGCTATCACGAGACCATTCGTTCTCTGTTCAGCTGATTATTACTGACTTACTTCATTAACGTTTTATTAATGAGAAAGCCTCATTTTCGATATATACGAAGGGTGGTGTGTACTCATAGACTATAGATGGTGAAGGTAGTTACGAAGTTCCATTCAGAAGTTTCCCGTGGATGTCTGAATTCATTACATCACCGTCTGATATACGTCCGTTTGTACCATAATGAAGTTAATCAGGTCATAATTACAGTAGGCAATGGTACAGCGCACCTGACTAAATATGTATGTAGTTGAGAAACTAAGATCCCAAATACGAGGTCTGTTCAAAAAATTCCAGAACATTTCTAATTTCGCGCCAATGGTGTGTTGGAGCGAAATGTGGTTGGCATCCCTGCACATGTGCGTTTAACGTGAAACTGTCGAAAGTTTCACTGTTGTATGCATGTTAGTTATTGCTAAGTGCAATATTGACTAGAACGTTGTGTCGCACAGTTTGCGAATTTCGAAATGACAGAGTTAGAGGAGCAACGCGTCTGCATTAAATTTTGCGTGAAGCCAAAGAAAACCTCCACAGAGACACAGCAAATGATGGACGAAACCTACATTGATGAGTGCTTAATCCATACTCGGTGTTACGAATGTTTCACACGGTTTAAAAATGGCCAGAAAATTAGCAGACGGCGCTTCGCGTGATCCAGCAAGATTACTACTGGAAGTGGAAACGGCACTGGGAATGATGTATCAGTTATGGACGAGATTATTTCGAAGGAGACCATGCACAGTAAGTAAAAGGTAAGGGCAGAAACATCTGTGGACAAAATTCCGGAACTTTTTGAACGGACCTCGTATGTGGCGGAATAGTTTAACATGCTTTTTCCGACAATTACTCCCAGACATGAAAATTCCACCTAATTTCAAACGCCTTAGAACTACAACGAATACAATACAGTATCGTTATGAAATTTCAGGAAACGCAAACATATAACACACATCAGCAGAGCTCTCAGTTGGGTGTGGGGAAGGAAGGCCGGCCGTTGTAGCCGAGCGGTTCTAGGCTTTTCAGTCTCGGACCGCGCGACCGCTACGGTCGCAGGTTCGAATCCTGCCTCGGGCATGGATGTGTGTGATGTCCTTAGGTTAGTTAGGTTTAAGTAGTTCTAAGTTCTAGGGGACTAATGACCACAGCAGTTGAGTCCCATAGTGCTCAGAGCCATTTTTTTTTTTAAAACAAATAATTAGATAGTCAACAGTGAAATTACCGTAAATGCGGATATAAAAAACATTGTATACGAAGTGGTCCGAAACAGGCCGATAAACTTGTAGTGATGTTGCAGGATAGATTGTGCTGAGAAATAATTGTTAAGAAAAAATGCTATACGTTGCGCCATTTCCGAGTTAATTAGCATTGAAGTTGGCGAATCAGGCCGTTGCACGCGTAAATTCAAATGCCCCACAAGATACATCTAGTGGCAATTACTCTCATATCGAAGATGACTGCACACAAGATTGCTCAGCCCTTGCTGGTTTTCGATCCTTACTGATGTTCCATGTGAAATTTTTGTATCGCTCACTTGTTTGATTTAAGGAAACCAAACGAAAAACACATCTGGCGATGTGGCGGGCCGCTTGAATTTGCGTGGGCAACGGCCTGATTGGCGAACGTCAGTGCTAATCACATCGGAAACGGTGCAATGTGTTGATTTTTTCTTAACAATTATTTCTCAGTACAATCGTCCTGCAACATGCTTACAAGATTTTGGGACTGTTTCTGACCACGCTGTAAATATAGGGCGAAGAAAAATTGTGTCACGAGATTTTAATCGTGGATAGCTGATGCCAATAGAAAACAAAATTACTCATATTGTGTAGGTCGACAACGCACCATTTTTAAGCTACGGAAACGTGGCGCCAAGAGCTCTGATTGGCCCTGGGATTGCCCTGTTACCGTTCGTTGGTTGCGAACAGTGCTATGGTTGTCAGTTCACACATACAAACCTTCCTCACCCCGTCACTCAAAGTGATACGCACATGTGTCAAATAAGTTTAGCTGTTTGTCTCCACCTCACGTCAGAGGCATTCACACATTCAAATGGCTCTGAGCACTATGGGACTTAACATTTGAGGTCATCAGTCCCCTAGAACTTAGAACTACTTAAACCTAACTAACCTAAGGACATCACACACATCCATGCCCAAGGCAGGATTCTGACCTGCTACCGTAGCGGTCGTGCTGTTCCAGACTGAAGTGCCTAGAACCGCTCGGCCACACCAGCTGGCATTCACATGTAAGCTTCGTTTCGGAACACACACACACACACACACTCACACACACACACACACGCACACGCACACACGCGCGCGCGCCATCTGTGATTTAGTCATATGTATGCATGGTGGTATGGTATTCGTTGGAAGGACAACGAGATATGGCTTTTGTTTAAGGGCTAGCCATCGGTAATGGACATGAAGCTTGACGGTTGTATGAGGTATGGTACCCAGCAAGACGCCACCCATATCAATTCACCAGTGACTTGCTTGGCAAAACAGGCTCGTTAGCAGGATATCATAGTGATGCTGGAAGACCACGAATACGACGGGATGCTGCATTCGAAGAGACTGTTCTCAAGTGCTTCGAGGAAGCATCTATGACAAGTACTCAAGCAGCTGGACATGACATAGGGGTCACTCATTGGTTAGTCTGGGAGGTTTTGTGGGATGATGCCCAGCATCCATTTAGTTTCCAACCTGTCCAAGACCTAAATCCTGTGGCAAACTGTGAACACAGGCTAGAGTTTTGCCGGTGGTTTCTGGAATGTGTTGCACAAGATCCCGATTTCCCCACCACTGTATTGTTTACCGACGAGTGCACCTTCCATCCGGATAGCCCTTACAACACTCGAAATGTTCATTACTACTCAAGGGGAAATCCTCACATTACGTACGTCTACAGATACCAACATTTGGGCAGGCATTGTGAGTGACCATTAGATTGGGCCAGTCCGTTTACCTCCTCGACTTACCGGGGCAAATTACATTCAATTTTTACTAAAATCTCTACCTGTCCTGCTGGAAGATGTTTCCCTGGACATATGGCTATACATGTGGTTGCACTATGATGGAGCGCCTGGACCAAATAGTCGTGCTGTGTGCGGATATTTAAATGAACTCTTTGATGGCTGGGTAATTGGCAGAGGTGCTTGTAGGACATGGCCCCTGCGATCACCAGACCTCATGCCACTGGACTTTTTCCTGGGTGGATTCTTCAAGGTTCTAGTTCATCCACACTGATGCAAACCACCAAGAATCGAAGAGGAATTAATGGATTGCATTCAACATGCTGCCAATCACTTCAGGGCTATGCGTGGAATCCTTGAAAGAGTTCGGGTTAACACCATTTTATGTTACCAAGCGTGTGTCGCGTCAAAGGGTTGCCAGTTCGAACACCTGCTTTAATTAAGCGATGTCTTAGCTACAAAAAAGGCTCTTTGCAGGGGTTATACAATTTGTAGAAGACTTTCTGTACGCGAACTAACAGCTGTTGACTGGTTTGTTCCCAGTACATCTTATCATGAAACTACAATGGATGTGTTGGGACCCTGGTGGATACGTCCCCAGAGTGGAAGGCTGGCACACTACCACCGAATGTGCTGGAGGCTTTGGATACATTGCAATCTCTGGCAGGCAAAGTATTCATGGTCATGCGTTGTACAGAGCATCCAGCAACAGGGCAATCCCATAGCCAATCAAAGCACATGGCGCAAAGTTTCCATAATTTAAAAATTCTGCGTTGTTGACCTATGCAACATTGGTAAGTTTGGTTCCTATTGGCATCAGCTACCCAGGCTTAAAATTTTGTGACACACTTTTTCTCAACCCTGTATGTGACCTGTTTTCACTACCGTTCATTTTTAAATCGTAAATTTTTTCGATAAAAATTTAGTAAACTGAAAATTTTCTTTTCTGTCATTTACCTTATAACAATTTCTTAGATTTCTGTGAATGGCTGCCCATGTTTCTGCAGGAATCGTCCCCAGGGACTATGACGATGTAATTGCCAAAAATTTAAGGTCTTCCATTTGCTAAACAAGGGCGTCCAAATAAATTTTTCGAGAGGGACAGGTGCAAAACTTAAAAACTGCCATTCAAACAATTTGGTCAATTTCCGGATATGTCAAGCTACAAATTTTATAGATACCACGATAAACTTTTTACGTCCCAGAGAATTGATGGCTATCCACTCAATATGCTAATAAAATCATTGTACTCTAGATTCTGGGGGCGGGGTGGGTGGTAGGGAATGCCACCTCTTGCCCCAACCCCTTTTGGACACTTAATAGTAAATCGCTATCCTGGAACCCAATACCAGTTGCTGCTTATGTATATAACGACTTCCAGGGGCCACAAAACTTTGATTACTGACCAGATTTAAAATGCTGCTATAACCTGCTCATTAAGAGCTGTAATCTTATGTTAAAAGTTTAACACTGTAAAACAAGTTATACACTTGGAATCTGTGTTTTTCTTGAGGCAGCGCAACTGGCGGTGTGCAAATGTCAGTATGATATTCATCCAGTATATGCGAATGAGAGCACTTAGCGACTTTCAAAAAACTTTATACTAATGTCAAACATTTATGAAACTTTTCTCACTGATTCCCCCCTTCCCCCAAGGGTCAAACTTCAGCATCAAGGATGACATTTCAATTTATCAATTTATTTCCTTACTAATAACCCTATTGGCAACACACATTGCAAACGGTATCTACATACATCACTGAACGTACAAGAAAAGAGATATGACCCTATAAACTTTAAGACGTGTGAAAAACTAGTTTTCGCTTAAAATGAAATGGCAATTACCCAGACTCTATTCATCCATTGTTTGACAATGATAGCACTTAGCGACTTCCAACAAACTTTAAGCATGAAACTTCCTGGCAGATCAAAACTGTGTGCCGGACCAAGATTTGGACTCAGGACCTTTGCCTTTCCCGGGCATGTGCTCTACTAGCTCTAGAGCACTTGCCTGCAAAAGGTCCTGAGTTCGAGTCCCGGTCCGGCACTCATTTTCAATCTGTCAGGCAGTTTCATATCAGCACACACTCCCCTGCGGAGTGAAACTCTCATTCTGGAACTTTAAACATAATTTCAAGCCTTTTCTAAACTTTTTCTATCTTACGGGCTGAAGGTCAAATATTCAGTAAATTAACTCATTTGTAAAGTAAATGCGACATTTGAAGCTATTTTATGCATGGGAGATTCATACTTTAAAGAATCGGGGCATTATTGATGATTGTTAAGAACCTTAGAGCTACACTGAGGTGCTCATGAGCCGATATCACTTGCTGCACATTTGTTTCACTTCTTTGTGTTTCTGATGCAACAATGTTCAATAACTTCACATATATACTTTCAGTCATGTCCATGTAATTACGCTAGTCCTTAGGGTGAAACCTAAATTCTTTCAATGTATTAGTATGGGGCAGCTTCTCTCTTTTACTAGATTTTGGTCTGGGTTCTTTAACGTATATTTGTTGATTCATGCAGAGCAACTATAGCCACAGTTAACCAAAGCGTTTCAGTTTCTGTGGTGGCCGGAAATCTTGCAAGACCAGGAACTCGAAAACCGGCAGTACAGGCCGACCAGCCGAGGGCCTCAAGCAAATCGCCTTAAGAGTTAACAGTTGAACAACAACAATTAGATATTGGCAAACAACAGAGAGAGCACGGTAGAATAACATATCAGGCACGTAAACCAAGATCGGAACCTAAGACATAGTGAAATCAAAATCAAGGTAATGGTGTGTAACGATATCAATAAAACAGTCCATAGAAATCACGACCGACTGTGCAGCTACTGTGCTGTTGGTTTTAAAGGACCACTGCTGGCACCGATAGGCTGGCAAGGCGAGCATGTCCTAATGGCGGTAGCAATACCAGCACCAGCAGATGTCATTGATGTCACACCACCTAGTGGCTGTCATTGAGTTCTGTACCTTCCGGTGAGCTTTCCAACTCACTGGGCTGGGAGATCCCTCACTTAGAAATAGGCATGCAGCCAGAAGCGTTTCAGACAATTCTTGGGAATGTGAATTGGTGGCACAGTTTTAGGTCCACATAGAAGCCCAGTGGCAAGGGGGAAAGAACTAAGACGGTTAGGCAATGACAGAGCAGGCAACATTGGCCATAAGGGCAAAGGGTGCACTGAGACCTCCAAGTCCACGCCTGCATCCTCGGCAACTGCCGCAGGTGCCGTAGAGCGCTAGTTGTATTTGTGCAAGTGTGGGAGCAGCTGGGGCAAGTGCTCCAGGTCTGCTTGTGCTGGTGGCAGCAGTGCAGTCGGTAGGCACAGACGGACTTGACTCCTACGTCAGCACTCCAAACCCTATGGAGTGTCAACTGTCATAAGGTGCCACCCGTGGGTGGCAACCAACACAGCTGGCACCCGTAACGTATTGTCCAATTGAGCGTGCCTCCACAGCTGAACTTGGCTTAAGGTGCCAGTGAACTTGGTCCAAGGTTCTGTGGGCTGTAGGGCCAGGAAGTGGAGGAGAGGACATGGCTGCTGTCCAAGGAGGAATTCTGGTGACTTATGGTCGTGGACAAGAGTGATCATGTAGGTGCTCAGAAAAATCGTGAGCAAAACTGTGGTAGTGGAAGTCCCAACAGCTTTCAACAACTTTTTACTTGATGTCATTGGAGCTGCAGAACTGTTCAAAAGCAATGACTGTGAATTGAGGCCCTTGTCTGACACAGTAGTGCAGCAAAGCCCTTCTACAGCAGAAACTGGATGAGGACATTGAGGGTGGCGTCAGTGGTGGTGCACGCCATGCTGAACACATACGGGTAGTTACAATAAGAGTACATGACAATAAGCCATATAATGGCCAGAAAAGTCCAGGTGAATCCAATCCCATGCACCAGGCTGTGAAAGGTTGGCTAGGAGCAGCCTGGTTCCAGGAACAATAAGAATAGCTATGCACCATGACCTCCATCTCTTTGTTCAGTCTCAGCCAGTAGACATGTCCACAATGGATGAGTTACAAAACCTGAGGGCACAGGGTATATGGGATGACAACATGATGAGAACCCGCCTCTGCATCATGTAGGAGAACATTACCCACCCAACAGGTGGTGGTAGAGGTGAGCCAAGATTTCCTGTTGGTCAGAAGTGAGGTTGGGTCCCGTGGGGAGATGAGAGAGGGCATACACATTTTCATATTGTGCCATGGGACTATATATAATGATATAATTGTAGGGGCTGAGGAAGAGCGCCCAACACTGAGGCTGTTGTGCCATCTGCTGTATAAGCTAAGAGTGGGGCATGAAGATTGCTACCAATGCTTTGTTGTCTGTAATGAGGGTAAACTTCGTCATGAATAGATAAACATGAAACTTCTACATTGCAAGGATTATAGCCAAAGCTTCTTTTTTAATCTGTGAATTGTTCTTTTGAGCAGCATCATTGCTAGGTAACTGGTTCTCAGCACCGTCGTCATTCCTATGCACCAGCACTGCACGCATGACACAGAAAGGAGCCCAGCAGCCAAAATCAGTGGACACGATGGAGAAAAGGTTGTAGGGCAGGGTGCTGAGAGCAGCAGATGCTTTAACTTCTCACAGTGGTGCCCAAAATACTCTTAGATATTAATTGCTAAGTCACTCCTGTGTAGCAGGGTTGAATTAAGCCTTCAAGTGCCTGCTAAGGAGGATAGCAGCAGTCAGTCACTACGCCATGCTGTAGATGGTACCTGTGTGCACTAATTGCAGAATGTTTGGTTATTGGTTCTTTTCTGTACAGGGCCCAAAGAGAAATTGGATCCATCAAGTTTCAATGCGATTGATACTACGAGAACATGTTTTAGATGATATTATAAGTGCCCCTGGCAGTACAAAGTCATTCACTCCATACTAATTCCACTATTATATATGAAAAAATAACTCTGTCTGTGGCATTTTCATTCATTAAACTGGTGAACAGCATTTGATGAAATTTGGAGTGGAAAAACTTGAAGCCTGAGAAAGAACATAGGTTACTCAGAAAGGGAAAAAAGAAATTGACCTCTAAGAGGGTGAAGTAGGTAATTGAACATCTTTTTTTTAACATCAGTGAACATAAACCTTGTCAAAATAATATTAAATTTTTTGTATACAATATATTTCAACAGCACGATATGTAGATTCGTGCTTTTCCCCACACACAGCTACGCTTACCTGAACAGGCAGATGTGATGGTAGCTGATATTAATGCATGTGAAAATATAAAATTTGCACTGCACCAAACTGTGAATTATTTATATTCTTTTTTTGTCCGCTTCAATCTGTTCAATAATTTTAGATAGTCCATATTTTATTTCAGTGTCGAACTTGATTCCTTGAAACAACCATCCATTTTGTAGTGGATAATAGATATTTAGTAATTTTAAATTTTGTATTTAATTACGTATTGATGAGATAGTCACAAATTAAACCATTTAGCAATCTGTGACCAAAGGTTGGAGTTCCAGTCTTCTTAATATAAAATCTTGATGTGATCAGCTTGTGTAACAGTACACACTTACAAATTACCCATCTGGGCCAAAATATTGTTAGAGCTATTCTAATTAATGGTGGAAGTGGCAACAAAATGACTATTCACGTTGGTGTGTAGAATATACGAGTCTGGCGACATATCATCTGACTTTCGGAAAAGCATCATCCACACAATTCCGAAGACGGCAAGAGCTGACGAGTGCGAGAATTATCGCACAATCAGCTTAAGAGCTCATGCATCGAAGCTGCTTACAAGAATAATATACAGAAGAATGGAAAAGAAAATTGAGAATGCGCTAGTTGACGATCAGTTTGGCTTTAGGAAAAGTAAAGGCATGAGAGAGGCAATTCTGACGTTACGGCTAATAATGGAAGCAAGGCTAAAGAAAAATCAAGACACGTTCATAGGATTTGTCGACCTGGAAAAAGCGTTCGACGATATAAAATGGTGCAAGCTGTTCGAATTTCTGAAAAAAGTAGGGGTAAGCTATAGGGAGAGACAGGTCATACACAATATGTACAACAACCAAGAGGGAATAATAAGAGTGGACGATCAAGAATGAAGTGCTTGTATTAAGAAGGGTGTAAGACAAGGCTGTAGCCTTTCGCCCCTACTCTTCAATCTGTACATCGAGGAAGCAATGATGGAAATAAAAGAAAGGTTCAGGAGTGGAATTAAAATACAAGGTGAAAGGATATCAATGATACGATTCGCTGATGACATTGCTATCCTGAGTGAAAGTGAAGAAGAATTAAATGATCTGCTGAACGGAATGAACAGTCTAATGAGTATACAGTATGGTTTGAGAGTAAATCGGAGAAAGACGAGGGTAATGAGAAGTAGTAGAAATGAGAACAGCGAGAAACTTAACATCAGGATTGATGGTCACGTAGTCAATGAAGTTAAGGAATTCTGCTACCTAGGCAGTAAAATAAGCAATGACGAACGGAGCAAGGAGGACATCAAAAGCAGACTCGCTATGGCAAAAAAGGCATTTCTGGCCAAGAGAAGTCTACTAATATCAAATACCGGCCTTAATTTGAGGAAGAAATTTCTGAGGATGTACGTCTGGAGTACAGCATTGTATGGTAGTGAAACATGGACTGTGGGAAAACCGGAACAGAAGAGAATCAAAGCATTTGAGATGTGGTGCTATAGACGAATGTTGAAAATTGGGTGGACTGATAAGGTAAGGAATGAGGAGATTCTACGCAGAATCGGAGAGGAAAGGAATATGTGGAAAACACTGATAAGGACAAGGGACAGGATGATAGGACATCTGCTAAAACATGAGGGAATGACTTCCATGGTACTAGATGGAGCTGTAGAGGGCAAAAACTGAAGAGGAAGACAGAGATTGGAAAACACCAAGCAAATAATTGAGGACGTAGGTTGCAAGCGCTACTCTGAGATGAAGAGGTTAGCACAGGAAAGGAATTCGTGGCGGGCCGCATCAAGCCAGTCAGTAGACTGATGACAAAAAAAAAAAAAAATCAATGGTATAGCAACACTTTCAGAAAAGACACCCATAGACAGTGAGGAATTTCAAATACCTGTGTGGAACTTTGTTCAATTACTGCACTTTTTGTTAAAATATAATCAGGGATATCAGTAAAAATTTTGGATTTAGTCATCCAATAACCTTTGACGCTTCTTTCTTCTCTGTTGGATAGGCCTATAAAAAACACTCTTACGAAAAGTATTTGCTGCTTACTCTCTTCTAGTATTTGATGTATTTCCAGTAGTGTAATATTAATGAGCAATGGATCACTGATAGCTTATAATTCCCAAGCAGTCAATGAATTGCTAGCAACACATTCCCTGCATGGGGCATTATGGCCAGCTGGCTGCAACCCATTTGTATGTTATGTGCAGCTGTGTAGCTTACAAGCTTGTTCCACTTTAGAGTTTCTTGGGTGCGTATTCCATCTATGTTGTTGTTGTTGCTGTCTTCAGTCCTGAGACTGGTTTGATGCAGCTCTCCATGCTACTCTATCCTGTGCAAGCTGCTTCATCTCCCAGTACATACTGCAACCTACATCCTTCTGAATCTGCTTAGTGTACTCATCTCTCGGTCTCCCTCTACGATTTTTACCCTCCACGCTAAATTTGTGATCCCTTGATGCCTCAAAACATGTCCTACCAACCGATCCCTTCTTCTAGTCAAGTTATGCCACAAACTTCTCTTCTCCCCAATCCTATTCAATACCTCCTCATTAGTTATGTGATCTATCCACCTTATCTTCAGTATTCTTCTGTAGCACCACATTTCGAAAGCTTCTATTCTCTTCTTGTCCAAACTAGTTATTGTCCATGTTTCACTTCCATACATGGCTACACTCCAAACAAATACTTTCAGAAACGACTTCCTGATACATAAATCTATATTCGATGTTAACAAATTTCTCTACTTCAGAAACGCTTTCCTTGCCATCGCCAGTCTACATTTTATATCCTCTCTACTTCGACCATCATCAGTTATTTTACTTCCTAAATAGCAAAACTCCTTTACTACTTTAAGTGTCTCATTTCCTAATCTAATTCCCTCCGCATCACCCGATTTAATTTGACTACATTCCATTATCCTCGTTTTGCTTTTATTGATGTTCATCTTATATCCTCCTTTCAAGACACTATCCATTCCGTTCAACTGCTCTTCCAAGTCTTTTGCCGTCTCTGACAGAATTACAATGTCATCGGCGAACCTCAAAGTTTTTACTTCTTCTCCATGAATTTTAATACCTACTCCAAATTTTTCTTTTGTTTCCTTTACTGCTTGCTCAATATACAGATTGAATAACATTGGGGAGAGGCTACAACCCTGTCTCACTCCTTTCCCAACCACTGCTTCCCTTTCATGCCCCTCGACTTTTATGACTGCCATCCGGTTTCTGTACAAATTGTAAATAGCCTTTCGCTCCCTGTATTTTACCCCTGCCACCTTTAGAATTTGAAAAAGAGTATTCCAGTCAACATTGTCAAAAGCTTTCTCTAAGTCTACTAATGCTAGAAACGTAGGTTTGCCTTTTCTTAATCTTTCTTCTAAGGTAAGTCGTAAGGTCAGTATTGCCTCACGTGTTCCAACATTTCGACGGAATCCAAACTGATCCTCCCCGAGGTCCGCATCTACCAGTTTTTCCATTCGTCTGTAAAGAATTCGCGTTAGTATTTTGCAGCTGTGACTTATTAAACTGATAGTTTGGTAATTTTCACATCTGTCAACACCTGCTTTCTTTGGGATTGCAATTATTATATTCTTCTTGAAGTCTGAGGGTATTTCGCCTGTCTCATACATCTTGCTCACCAGCTGGTAGAGTTTTGTCATGACTGGCTCTCCCAAGGCCGTTAGTAGTTCTAATGGAATGTTGTCTACTCCGGGGGCCTTGTTTCGACTCAGGTCTTTCAGTGCTCTGTCAAACTCTTCACGCAGTATCGTATCTCCCATTTCGTCTTCATCTACATCCTCTTCCATTTCCATAATATTGTCCTCAAGTACATCACCCTTGTATAAACCTTCTATATACTCCTTCCACCTTTCTGCCTTCCCTTCTTTGCTTAGAACTGGGTTGCCATCTGAGCTCTTGATATTCATACACGTGGTTCTCTTTTCTCCAAAGGTCTCTTTAATTTTCCTGTAGGCAGTATCTATCTTACCCCTAGTGAGATAAGCTTCTACATCCTTACATTTGTCCTCTAGCCATCCCTGTTTAGCCATTTTGCACTTCCTGTCGATCTCATTTTTGAGACGTCTGTATTCCTTTTTGCCTGCTTCATTTACTGCATTTTTATATTTTCTCCTTTCATCAATTAAATTCAATATTTCTTCTGTTACCCAAGGATTTCTAGCAGCCCTCGTCTTTTTACCTACCTTATCCTGTGCTGCCTTCACTACTTCATTCCTCAGAGCTACCCATTCTTCTTCTACGGTATTTCTTTCCCCTATTCCTGTCAATTGTCCCCTTATGCTCTCCCTGAAACTCTGTACAACCTCTGGTTCTTTCAGTTTATCCAGGTCCCATCTCCTTAATTTCCCACATTTTTGCAGTTTCTTCAGTTTTAATCTACAGGTCATAACCAATAGATTGTGGTCCGAGTCCACATCTGCCCCTGGAAATGTGTTACAACTTAAAACCTGGTTCCTAAATCTCTGTCTTACCATTATATAATCTATTTGATACCTTTTAGTATCTCCAGGGTTCTTACACGTATACAACCTTCTTTCATGATTCTTAAACCAAGTGTTAGCTATGATTAAGTTGTGCTCTGAGCAAAATTCTACTAGGCGGCTTCCTCTTTCATTTCTTAGCCCCAATCCATATTCACCTACTATGTTTCCTTCTCTCCCTTTTCCTACTGCCGAATTCCAGTCACCAATTACTATTAAATTTTCGTCTCCCTTCACTATCTGAGCAATTTCTTTTATTTCATCGTACATTTCTTCAATTTCTTCATCATCTGCAGAGCTAGTTGGCATATAAACTTGTACTACTGTAGTAGGTGTGGGCTTCATATCTATCTTGGCCACAATAATGCGTTCACTATGCTGTTTGTAGTAGCTTACCCGCATTCCTATTTTCCTATTCATTATTAAACCTACTCCTGCATTACCCCTATTTGATTTTGTGTTTATAACCCTGTAGTCACCTGACCAGAAGTCTTGTTCCTCCTGCCACCGAACTTCACTAATTCCCACTATATCTAACTTTAACCTATCCATTTCCCTTTTTAAATTTTCTAACCTACCTGCCCGATTAAGGGATCTGACATTCCACGCTCCGATCCGTAGAACGCCAGTTTTCTTTCTCCTGATAACGACATCCTCCTGAGTAGTCCCCACCCGGAGATCCGAATGGGGGACTATTTTACCTCCGGAATATTTTACCCAAGAGGATGCCATCATCATTTAATCATACAGTAAAGCTGCATGTCCTCGGGAAAAATTACGGCTGTAGTTTCCCCTTGCTTTCAGCCGTTCGCAGTACCAGCACAGCAAGGCCGTTTTGGTTAATGTTGCAAGGCCAGATCAGTCAATCATCCAGACTGTTGCCCCTGCAACTACTGAAAAGGCTGCTGCCCCTCTTCAGGAACCACACGTTTGTCTGGCCTCTCAACAGATACCCCTCCGTTGTGGTTGCACCTACGGTACGGCCATCTGTATCGCTGAGGCACGCAAGCCTCCCCACCAACGGCAAGGTCCATGGTTCATGGGGGGGATTCCATCTATATGATGGCTATAAATGTTGTGTACTCCACAAGGAAAATGTGACAGAGCCCATAAAAGTAACAACTGGAGTCTGGCAGGGTTGCATTTTATCACCAACACTTTTTCTATTTGTTCTAGACTCAGTTATGAGAAGAGTCATAGCAAGCAGGAGATGAGGAAACCAGTGGGGGATCCATGGACGTCTGGAGGATTTGGATTTTGCAGATGACATAGTTTTATTATCTCAAAGGCTGACTGATGTGAAAGCTAAATTAAACTTGCTGAAAGAAGAAGCAGAGACTTTTGGCCTCAAGATAAATACAGGCAAATAAAGGAAGTGAAAGTAAATTCAGGGAACATTGAGGAGCCACTGCTAAAAGGGGAGCAGCGGTTGGAGACTGTCTACTCATTTCTGTAACTGGGTAGTATTAGTGACGGAAGATGGTGGAGCTGGAGATGACATGAAAAGCTGCATTGAAAAGGCAAATGCTCCCTTCATACAATTGTAGCCAATATGGAAAAATAGAAATATCTCGCACAAAACAAAAATCCATATTTTTAATAGAAATGTGAAGGCTGTCCTTCCGTATGCCATTGAAAGCTGGAAAATGGATAAAAAGATAACATCCCAGTTACAAATCTTCATAAATAGATGTCTTCAAAGCATCATGAATATCTGGTGGCCAGAAAAAATATGTAATGAGGCGCTCTGGCAAATAACAAACCAGATACCTATAAAAGATCATATACGAGAGAGAAAGTGGGGTTGGTTGGGGCACATCTTGAGAAAACCAATGGAGCCACCGAGAAAAACGCATTGGAATGGAATCCCCAGGGAACAAGGAAGAGAGGAAGACCTAGGGGCACTTGGAAGAGGACAGTGGATGGGGAAGCAAAAAGAGTTGGCAAGACTTGGGCAGAATTGAGGCAAATTGCCAAAGACAGAGACAGATGGCAAGTTCTCCTGGATGCCCTATGCCCCCATAGGAACCAAAGGAATTAAGTCATATAATTAGTTCATGAGTATCAGATGTTACATGAACATCGTGTAACTATGAATAAGTGTGTGGAAGAAGTATCTTCTTGCAATATATCTGTGAACCTGTGGTGTAATCAACCACCAATCAATTGTGAGATTCTTTGTTGTCTGGTTTGAATATTGTGGCTAAATGTGAAGGAACTGAAAAGTATGCTCTGCAGTGCAGTGTGTGTGTTTTTTAAATGAATTTCAATCCAACCATTTAATAAACGGGATATGATTCAAAATTATAGAAAATGAGATGACCAAAGGTGAATAACCAGAGCAGGTAATTTACAAAGCGACGTAACTTGACAAGAACTGCACATACAACAGAACACCAAGGCATGCTTCCATTGCATATGCTCACATTAAAATATTCACACTATTTATAGTAAAAGGTATAAATTTTATGAACTACCCTCATACTACCCATTTCACATGGTATCACTTTTGTAAACTTGTACATGCTAATATTTTGACTCACATACATTCACTGGAGTTGCACCTTTCAACACTGATGAGGCATACTAAGAGCTGCTTTCAGATTTCTACTTTGTTTCACAGCTTTTCACACGCTTAATCTTAACATGACAATAATACTGATTAGACAAATTACTGGTCCTATGTGCATGCCGTATTTTTAAAGTCTTTCACTGGTAGGCTTACACGTATCCTCAAAGTTTCAGTTCAGTCTTGTTATTCCTCCTACCTGCTGCAATTACTGCATACATTAGTGGCTTTGTGCTAATTACCCTACATTCAGCATATTAAGGCAATATGCCATACCGTATACTGCAAAACTACGCATATGGATTGATACTTGAACCAACATCTGAGCCAAAAGAAAAGCACAACTGATACCCTTGCAACATATATGAGAAACAATATTATGAAAAGGATAGTTGTTACTCACCATATAGTGGAGATGCTTAGACGCAGACAGACACAACCAAAAGACTGTCACAAATGAGAAACATCTGACAATTTTCGAACGTGTTGTTGGAAAGAAGAGAGAAACCATGGAGGCTATCAAAAGTGCGACAAAGTGCAACACCTGGTAAAACATTATATTTAAAGAAGAATTTATATTTAAAGAAGAATTTCTATTTAAAGAAGAATTTCTGGCAATATCTTTCTGCTAAATATCCCCAGGGTGACAGAATAGGCAGCACACACTGTAAACATAGCATAAAGATAGAATACTGGCCAATCATGGAATCAGTGATAAGCATTCACTGCTTCAGAAGACGTCTTCTTTATGGTAAGTAGTAATCTGTCTTTTCCTACATTATTTTTTTAACTCATTCTCATGTTTGAAAAGATTGTGTGGGTCTCAGACTGACCTGTGCTTCCAACCTGAAGTCAGCCTCTTTCAGTTTGTTGATTCTGACATCTGCTTCCTCAATAATTTCCATAAACTCTACTTCTTCTTCATTTTCTTCACATAAAAACTAACACCAAAGAAAATAGCGCTCCATGCACCAAGGAATCAATGCAATGTTGTCCACTAAATAACAATTCCTAAACACTTTTCCTTACAACTGATCATTGACATCATTCAACTATAAAGCATGTACGGCACATTTACACAAGTAGTTACTCTTATATGAAAAAAAAGTTTCACACAATCTGACATAAATGTGATAGTAAGTGCTGAATATAATGTCAGCGGTGCTATATATGGTGGCCATGCTGCAAAGTGAAATGTTCAGTTCCAGTGTTTACCATAAAATATTTCTACTATAACAAACAGAAAGTGAAAAGTGTTGTAAAACAAGGTATTTTGCAGTTTTACACCAAGATTGATAAAACAGTATTATTTGAGAAAATGTAGTGCTCTTGATACTGGGTGCAGAAAGTTGTATTCAAATTTGCAAAGAATTTTGTGCTCCTTTAAAAAGAAAATAGACGCCAAAGGGCTAAAAGCACAAGACAAAGAGAAAAAAATAAAAATAATAAAAAATATCCAAAATTTTCAAACTTTGACTACTACAAGTTTAGCAACCATAAATTTTGTTGGCACAATTTGGTTTTCCAATCCTTCCAACTACATGACTGAGCTAAAAAAATAAAAGCTCCTTTCCTGACTTCTGCCAAGGCATTGGCTTTGTTTCTGATGGTTTGACTGAATTACTGTTCATGAACATCCATTGAGTGATGAGTAATATTGTACAAAATTCAATGAAACAGAAGTTCTATGTGGGGGAACACATATTCGTTTGTTCTGAGGGGCCGTCTAGATATACAAGCACAACAATAACTTCAACAAGAAAGAGGAAAGCTTCAGGGTATAGGTGGATGACAGCTTCCTATCTCTCAGAGAACGATGACCACAGGCGACAAGTGTGAAAACATGCCAATAACAACAGGAGAAAGATTTCCAGACAGTTCCACTGGGAGTATTAATACTACAAATTCTGTAAACAAACTTTACATTAGTCCATAATGAGCCAAGGAAAAAAATTCTCTGAGAATGCAGCCACTTAGGCAAAATGTTAAGATAATCAAACAATCAGTCATCAAAGGAGCTGAAACAGACGCCTCCAAGCAATGTATCAAGAACAGGCCACAAAAGTCACCATGAATAGAGTATTACATTCATTAAAGCTTGTAACTGGACACTGTCTCAGCTGTCAACAATCAACTACAAACTTTTAAGAACCAGAATGTCAAAATTAAATGCAATACGAAGACAAGAACTTTGGCCCTTTTTATACTTAGTATGGAATACTCTTCAGTAATTATCTCAATAAAAAAATAAATAAATATCAACTACATCACAAGGTTTACTCATGAGGTCTGGACCATGTGTTTCTAGCAGCGTAGGAAACAAAGGTAATTATAACAACAAAACTTATATTGCACTCAAATTTTTTTTCCAATCATATTTTTCAAAAATATATAATACACTTCACTCTCTTTCCATAAGGGACAAAGATAAACAGAAAATTCATCCAGATAAATGTATTTGTAACATTCCATCCTCTTTCCATCTATGAGAGTCTTCTTTGTCAAACACTTTGAGTTTCATCCTCTTCTCTCTTCTTGCACTTCATGTTATTGTCCGATTTACTTACACAAGACAGACCTGAAAATATGAGTAATAATTCATTAACATCAGTAAAATGTATTAGCTGACAAAATATATTTTATTTCAAAGAACATGGGAACTATCCTAGCTTCCAAAACTGACAGTTTCTTCCTGAAGTAGAGAAGGAAGGGTTGAGGAAAGTTATAAGGAAGCAAAAGTCACTCTTAACGTAAGATGAGAGGGAACCATCTATTGCGAAGATGAGGAGAGAAAAAACTTGATGAACATACTGCTATTTCAGTAGTGAAAAAGCTTTTCTCGTGGCAGCAGGACTGCCTAAAATGTTTTATGAGGTGTGATTGGAAAGTTTTAAGAATGGATCTGCTACTGCTCACTGGTTTGGCAGGCAGGTACACGGAGGTTGTCCTTGAACGCCCTCTGACAGGACACTGTGTTTCCTTTATTCAGTTCATTATTTCAGCTGGTTGAGTGTGGGTCTGTTAGGGTTTGTTGCCCGATTCTGTCTGCGTGAAAACGGACGTAAAAACAGAGCAACCAGTTTGTGTGAAATTTTGTTTTAAAATCAGGAAATCAGTTTCTGACACCTTCGAACTATTAAAAACGGTTTTTGGAAATAATTGTATGTGCCAGTCAAATGTTTTTTTCTGGTTAAACAAATTTAAAAATGGCCGCGAATCATTTGAAGATGAACCAAGGTCCAGAAGTCTTTTCACCTCAAAAATGAATGAAAATGTGAAAGTTCGCAACTTAGTGCGCTTTGATCGTAGACTTACAATTAGGGAGATGGCTGATGGACTTATTTTAAGTTTCTATGAAGTTAAGTCAATTTTTACTGAAGATCTGAACATGCGTCTAGTGTCCACAAAATTCATTCCAAAAGTGTTGCCAAGTGACCAAACACAATATAGACTTGAAGTGTGCCAAGAACTTATTAATTGGACTAAAAATGACCCAGATTAGTTAAATAGGGTAATTACAGGTGACAAATCATGGGTATATGGATATGATCCAGAAACCAAAGTGCAGTCTTCACAGTGGAAGACTCCAGGTTCACCATGACCGAAAAAAGCATGGCAAAATCAGTCGAATGTGAAGACAATGTAGGTGATTTTTTTTCGATTCTACCGGTATTGTGCATCATGAATTTATCCCTGGAGGACAGACAATTAACCAGGAATAATACAAATGTGTCTTTGTTTGCGTGAAAAGGTGCGGAAGAAAAGGCCTGCATTGTGGAATGTCAGGAGTTGGGTGCTACACCATGACAATGCTCCGGCTCATCACGCCTTCTCCATCGTTGAATTTTTGACCAAATTCAAAATTCCTGGCTTCCACAACCGCCATATTCCCCTGGTTTGGCCCCTGTGGACTTCTACCCGTTTCCTTAACTGAAATTTTCACTGAAAGGTAAGCAATTTGACTCGACTGAAGACATCCAGGCAAATATGGAGAGCATCCTCAACAAACTTGAGGAAAAAAATTTCCAGGAATGTTTCCAAAAGTGTACAAACCTTTGGAGTCACTGTGTTCAGTCAGAAGGGGACTATTCTGAAGGAGATGCATCACAGCAGCATGTAAGTACCACCATACAATTACAAGCCTGTTCTAAAACTTTCCAATCACATCTCTCATTATGTAAACTGAATATGGAAGGGGGAGAAAGGAAAATGTTTTAACTGCAGAGTGGCTACTATTATGAGCTAGATGTCATGTCCATGGTTGGATAGAGTTTGCCCAATGTAAAAATAATTATCAGCTACTATGGGGGTGAATGAAAGTGTTAAATAGGCTAATTTAGCCCTTTGACTGTAAAGGCCTGCCACAGCAGTCAAAGTATGCTGTGCTGTACTTTGCTGCTAAACCAGTTCGCCACTGATAGCTGAATGTTGCAAAATGTTCAAAGACAAATATTAGCTTATTATCTACCTGTGGGGGTAAGTCGATTTGACTAAAGCAGCACATTTTGTCATTTGTTTTAAATCCAAAACATGATCACTCAATGCACAGTACATGACACTGTTATCAATTCGATTTCAGTGCTTTTGGTGAACATGCACTACACTTTGTACCTTCTTCTAAACAAACAAATTACATTGCAGCATACAGCACACGATTTCTTTCAGTACGATGTTAGTGCTTTTGTGGAATTCCACTACACTTTATAGTTTGCTGTAAATCCAACAAATGATGTTCCCGTTGCTTTTGCATCCTCCTGCTTTGCTGTGAGACTCTTGTTGTTGCTTCTGTTAAAGACTGCAGTACGTAGTGTGCTCAAATACTGCAAACTCTCCCAGTGCCCCAGTCCAAAGACCACAAGTAAAATAACAATAATAATAATAATAATAATAATAATAATAAGGTACTGTGTAGCTACCTGCTGCTCTACAATTGAATTTGTGGTGCAGTGCCAACATATTTTAACAGACAAGGTGTGACAAAGTGTGGGCTTACATTTGTACTCATACTGTGAGATGCTACGTCCATGTGTGATTCTAAAAAGCATTTCACCTTTATCAGACTTCACTGCCTGGTGGTGCTGATAAACTTATTGTAATCATCTGATCCAGTCTACATCTACCTATGTACTCCACAAACTACTGAACATTACATGATATAGGGTGTGTTGCATCAATATTACCAACTTTCTGACCATTTGTACATTGAGTGAGGGGAAAACACATGCTCATATGCTTTTGTACATACCCTAATTTCCCTTATCTTATTCTCATAATCTTTATGCACGATGCAAAGGGAGTGGCAGCTTAATGGCGACGTCTTTCTCAAATACATACTCTTTCTACACAAGCAAGTGATTTGCATGATACATGCTTTTTTTTAAGCGCAAATCATGTGTCTGCACATAGTACAACTATCGCTTGAAGCCAACAACAATTCCTGTCTGTATCTCCACCTGTGTGAAGCACAATTGTTCATGAATCAGATTATATGTCATCTTTTGTCCATTGATTTCCATATAAAACCTCCAAGCATTTGTGTTACACTTTCCTATAATTCATTCAGTGTCTTGATATGGATTCCAAACACTGGCATAATACCGCAGAATTGGTTACACTAGTTTCTTATTATTTCCTCTACAGGTGTGTTGCACTTACCCAGAACCTTTCTAGCAAATCAGAGTCTGCCTTTTGTCTGCTGTAATACTGATTTTACATTACCATCTCATTTCATATTGCTTCCTAACATTACCTCTAAATACTTATGCACAAGATGTTCACCACTATTTTGCAATTGGATACTACTGGGTTCTTTCTCTTTGTTATAGATACTATCTTACATCTATCCACATTTAAAGAGAACTGCCATTTGCCACATCAAGTGGAAATTTTGTACAAGTCTTTCCATCTTTCTTTACAACTGTCCAATGATAATACTTTCCTGCAGACAACTGCATCATCAGTGCACAGTCTTATAGTGCTGCTGACTGTACCTGCCTGCTGCCTGTAAAGCCATTGGCAACATCTAAAATTTGCACTATAAATCCCACTCCCTGAAAAATGTATCTCTTAAAAGTTATTGAAGATGGTGCACATTATACTATGAGGATGGTCTGATAATGAGAATGACAATTTATGGTTTCAAAGAAGTTTTATTTTTTAACATAATCTCCTCTAACTGCAATACATTTTATCCAGTGGTGTTCCAATGGCATCATCCCCTCTCTTATTGTTCCTCTGCAAGTGCTGCAAAGTACCTGCAAGGAATTTCTTCAGTTTTGCGAATAGATGGAAGTCTGAGGGAAAAAATTTGGAGAACAGGGTAGAAGTTCCAGCACATCATAGTACAAGTCCCTCAATTTTCCCATTGTCAAGGCACTTTTGTGGGCAGATGCATTGTTCTGATGGAAGCTGCCCCCCTCCCCCCCCCCCCCCCCTTTTTTAAATTTAAAAATCCACATCTGTTGTCACAAATGCTTGTGTCCAGTTTCGTTAGAAGCTGAGAGTAGTAGTCTCCAGTTATGGTTTTACAATTTTCAGGACAACGAATGAAATTCCTTTTGCATCCCACATCTCTGACATGATGATTTTTCCTGCCAATGGCACTGTACATGCCTTATTTGAAGCTGAAGAACCAGTTTCTATTCACTACATAGACTGCTGTTTGGATTCGGGCGTGTAATGCTGAATCCATGTTTCATCCAGAGTCACATACCAATGAACAAAGTCACTTCTGTTTTTCTTAAAAAAACACTAAACATTTTTTTTAAAGTGTTGTGTGAATGCATCCATGGCAGTGAGCATACTTGCCACCCGTCTTGTGCAAAGCTTTTCCATGTTCTGTTCCTGGTGCATGATATGACTAATGTGTTCCTTTGATATCTCTAGGGCATTAATAATTTCATGCACCTTTACGTGCCAATCTTTCAAAATTATATCAGGCACTTTGTAGATGCTTTTCAGTGTGCTCGCACTTTTTGGATGTCCTCCATGTCGATCACCTTGCACGCTTCGATGGCCATGTTTCAACTCAGCAGCCCATTTCTTTATGCTGGAAACTGAAGGTGAAGAGCCCTCCTGTACATTTACAAGCTGCAAATTAATTCTGATCAGTGTTAAAACTCTTTTATGAAAAATTTAATCATGGTATGATACTCTATTTTTTCCATTTTCAGCATCATGTGCATCGTAACTGCTTCAGGTGACTGCCTGCCTACAGTGAACTGCTGCCTGTTGTGTCTTGCAATTTTTTGTGGTGTCTACTGAAATGTGTACCAACGTAAGGGGGCAAAATGACAGGAGAGGTTCTGCAGTCTCTGAGCAAGGTCGAGAACTTTTGAGACAGTTCTTGTAGTTAATATTCCGTTGATTGCACAGAGAGAGGTCTCCAAACATGGAAAGTAGTCAACAATGTAAATTTAATTTAAGAGCAATACAATGAAGCTACTTGCCATTACTAAAGCCTACTGTATTACAGTGTTAACTTCATTTATAAAATATTTAGAACATTATATTTATCAGTTTCTATGAAGATACCCTTCAGTACAGTAGAAGAAGTTGCATAACAGAATGATCTTTAACTGACTTCAGTTCCATCACATTACTCACATAACTATTAATATACTCTGACAGGTTATTAAGCACATATATACCCATGTATTTAACTCATTTCTGTATCAATGTTAACCCCTCTTGACGTCTTTATAGAGGTTGGTTTTAGTACAAATGTTAGACCCACAATTTTCACTATTTTTTGAGAACAGAGATAACTGATAATAACAATGCACAGTAATGAAGAAAACCACAGAGGACAAAGAATCAGTGCCTGCCCCTCAGGAGACATCTCTCAAATACACGGTGAAACACTTCCTTCAGCCTAGGCACCAGCCTCAATTTGTAAAGGAGACCACACTTTTCTACAGGTAGGCCATACCCACCTGAAGGCACTCACAGACAACTGTGGGAATGTTAACTGCTCTGTTGCACCCACCATTCCAAATAGTCCCTGACATTTTCTGTAGGATTGGAAACTGGCTGACCAAGCAAATGAGCTATGGTACAGTAGGGTGCCTGAGTGTTTGTTGAATAGGAACTGATCTATGCAGTCCTGTGAACACAGCTGTAGTCATCTTGGAAGATGGGAGTGTCCACAGTATGATCACCATGAAGGTGTAGAAGAAAGTGCAACATTTGGCCACAAGAATGTTGACATAAAGATCCTGGTGTATGTTCCTAACTTTAAAAACAACTTTAAAACAACCACGTAATTGTAAAAATTCAGCATTTATGTGTATAACATGTGCAAGATGCCGAGAAAATCACTGCTTCCCATTTTACAAAGAGTGTAACCACCAAACATGGGATCTAATTTTATAAATTAACTAGTTGTCTATGCCTTACAATCCTTTCCTGGAAATTTGTTTACTTTACAGAGTCCATGGGGAACCTGTAACTACAATCCTTCCTTGGAAATTTATTTGCTATCTCAAATTTTCCTTTGCCTTTCCTTTTATACTTTTTATGAAAATGTTAGTAAATACTATATATTGAGCATTATTTCAGTTTATTTGCAGTGTAATTAACATAAAAATAGAAAATAATAAAAAGTTTCCACACGAGAATTTGACCCCACAACCCTCAGATTACCATTCTATAATTTTTCCACTGCAGCATCTCGTGCCTCTCCTGACCCATGCCAAAAATTCTGTTACTTTCATTTCTGGTCAGGTCCTATATATGTCATAAATCTGTACGAAACTGATGATTAGCAGACAGGATCCCCTTGTAAAGGCCGAGGTGACTGCATTCCAAAGTTTCCAGGTGACCATCATGTGCTATAGTCTCGTAAGCTGTGTAATATGCTAAAGAAATGTACATAAACTACAAGCTTGTTAAATGAAATTCCTTAGGTTCCTTCTACAAACGACAGGGAGAGACAAATTACACAATGAGCACACAAGGAGATACCTGCTTGTGGAAGTGAGCATGGAGGAAGGGTCAGCGCAGTAAGCAGAGTTCTTTTGTCATGTGAAACAGATGCAGCCTAACTGAATTCCCCACCAGTGCTTACCAAGATCAAGACCAGCTGGAGATCCAAGAAAGAGGGAACTGGACCAGACTGACAAAGACTCCGAAAGGAGAGGGAATGTTGTTATGAGAGGAAAAAATCTAACAAGGCAGGAACAGATGGAAGCAGATTGTTTAGAATCATCCTACCCAGCTTGCTGGAAGACCTCCCTAATGATGATGATGATGATGATGATGATGATGATGATGATGCCATAACTCATTAGTAAATGGAAATATTTAGAATACAGTAGTTTTTCTTTCCATTTTCAAATCACCGATTCCAATAATCTCATATACTGAGAACATATTTGAACTAATACACTTGATTAATTCTAAAAAGAAACAACATATCAAACTGTTTTGTAAATAACTCAAAATTATGAGATGGTGTCTTGTATATTGTGATTATTGTTATTAACATTACATCAAAATCTACTTCTGAGCACATGTTTCAAAATGCTGATCACTGCAATATCTATAAGTATCAACTCTTTCTATCACATCTTAATGTATGCGACAACTCCTCCTTTCTCTGTACCTAACCGCAATAACTGCATTTTTAGTTATAACCATACATATTAAGCATTTCTGTATCAGTGGTCAAATGATGTTTGAAAAATATACTACGTTTACAAGATTTACCGGCTGCAGTTCATCTCCACAAATCAGACGTTAAATGAGTTTTTTAAACCTTCCAATATTTTGATGCAATAATCCTTAATCTTCTTTTTATCCTCAGACATTTGAGACCAAAAATTTGTAATTATATTTATTTCCTTTCATAAACAAAGTAATGTGTGTAGTTGGATTTTCCCGGCCTTCTAAATGTAACAATTATTTTTGTTGTTCTCTTGAATGTGTTAATTAAACTGTGTAGCTAAACAATAATATGATGGAAGAATAATATGACAATCAACTCAAAGGAAACAGCTGAGGCACAAAACAAATCAAGTAAACATTAATGATTGGTATAATCTGGATGGTTGATTTGGGAGGGAGGGAGGGAGGGGGGGGGGGGGGGGGCGGACAGACCAAAGGTATAATCTGGATAACTAAAAACGCAAATGTATGTATATGCTGAAGTGAAATTGTTTACTTAGTAGAAGGCAGTAATCATTCAATCTTACCATGATTAATAAGCATATGGTGTTCTTTTGTATTGCAATTCAAATATTGGTTTGGAAGTTATGTAAATGCATATTATTTTACTACTCCAGTCCTGTCACAGCCTTATCCACCCCAGCAGACATGGCCTCCTTGAAAGCAGCCATGTCATATTCTAGCTATGCTGCAAGAGCTGCACAGCTTTCTGCACTGAGTGGAAGTCACGGGGTACCTCCTCATATTGTGTTGGACCTCCTTTTGCCTGGTCTAGTGCAGCAACTCAATGTGACATGGACTCAACAAGTTGTTGGAAGTCCCCTACAGAAATACTGAACCATGCTGCCTCTATAGCCATGCATAACTACGAAAAGGTTTCTGGTATAAGATTTTGTGCACGAACTGACCTCTTGATTATGTCCGATAAACGTTTGATGGGATTAATGTTGGGGCGATCTGGGTGGCCAAATAATTCGCCCAAGGACTCAGCAATGTTCTTCAAACCAATCATGAACAATTTCAGCCCAGTGACATAGTGCATTGTCATTATTGTTTGGGAGCATGAAGTCCATGAATGGCTGCAAATAGTCTCCAAGTAGCTGAACATCAACATTTCCATTCAATGACTGGTTAAGTTTGATCAGAGGATGCAGTCCTTTCCATGTAAACACAGCCCATACCATTATGGAGACACCACCAGTTTGCACGGTGCCTTGTTGACAACTTGAGTCCATGGCTTCATGGTGCCTGCGCCACACTCAAACCCTACCAACTGCTCTCACTATCTGAAAACAAGACTAATCTGACAAGATCACAGTTTTCCAGTCATCTAGGGTGCAGCAAATTTGGTCACAAGCCCAGGAGAGGTGCTGCAAGTGATGCCGTGCTGTTAGCAACAGGCATTCACATTGGTCATCTGCTACCATAGCCCATTAATGCCAAATTTTGCCACACTGTCTTAACAGATATGTTTGTTGTACACCCCACATTGATTTCTGCTGTTATTTCATGAAGTGTTGCTTGTCTGTTAGCACTGACAACTATGTGCAAATGCCGCTGCTCTTGGTTGTTTAGTGAAAGCTGTCAGCCACTGTACTGTCCATGGTGAGAGGTAATGCCTGAAATTTGGTATTCTTGACACTGTGGATCTTCGAATGTTGAATTCCCAAACAATTTCCAAAATGTGATGTCCCATGCCTCTAGCTCCAACTATCATTCTGCATTAAACTGTTGCCACGTCTTCCACCCAATAGTTTCCTCTTCTTCTGTCCTATCACCCCTCACAGTTCACATCAACTTAATTGTGCAGTACTTCCCCTGCTCCAATACACATGCCCACATACCTAGCCCATTCACCTGACACCTCTACCTCCTGCATTCCTTGTCAATAAACAGTCTGCCTCCCTCCAAACCACCAACTACCCATGCTTAAGCCCTCTTTCTGCCTCCCATGCCACTCCCCTTCTACCCACCATTCCATAGTCCAAGACGACGAAGAGCAGTCCTGATGTTACATGTCCAGAGAGCATAATGTAGGGGCGTGTGTACTCTAGCACCACAAAAGATTTACTTCAAAAGCCAACAAGTTTTCTTTCTTTTTATTGTTCTTGTTGGCAGCTCAATGCTGCTTCTGCTTTCGGTGAGTGGTCTCCTTCACTCCTAAAATATTATTTTATTAAGTGTTACTGTGGGGAGGGATACTAGGATTATTCTCCTGTGTGCTTAATCTCACTGACTGCGGAAGATGAAGGTGTAGAAATTGTGATGATCACATTTTCCTTCTCTCACTCTCTGTCCCTACTCCTCTTCACTCTCCTTGGTTTTATGTCATCCCCTCACATCTTCCCCAAGAGTGTGTATGTATAGGGGGGAAAGGGAGGGTTGGCACTTATGGGTTCAGGATTCTATCTCGATTCTATCACTGGCACACATCAGAAGGAAAACAGCAATACATATATGTGTGGTGTTTAAAAAGTAATAATCCTAATATTAAACCTTTAGTGATGCAATGAAATAATGAAAATCTTTAATCAGAATGTTATGAGAAAAATCAGTATTTTCATGGATTGTGGATCAGATGTTACTTAAAACAACTAGACCAAAAAGTATGTGTGTGTAAATTACATTTAGACATACATGTAATTAATTACCAACTGACCTGTCCATGGTTTATAATTGCACAATCGAAGAGCAGTTATTAAATCAAGTGACTCCCCCGGTGGGATGCCATATCCTCGACTCAGCCCGTGAGGATTGGACGGTGTGACACAGTCATCACTTGCTTCCTTGCGAAGCACTTTGTCAACTTCGACTGATGAGAAGAATGCAACAGACAGGGGCAGGTCATACATGCCCACACGGCTGCTGCAGAAAGCACGCGCCATTAGGTTGGAAATGTGCATTGCTGTTGCAGCACGATATTTGTCTCTTTCAGGGACAAGGTAACGCACCTGAAAAAAAAAAAAAGAGGTTACTCACACAACAATAAGATTATTTATCCTGTTAAATGTACGTCTTCTAGGTGCATGTGTGAATATATTCCTTTACAACATGAATAAGAAAAAAAAAAAAATTCTGCAACTGACAGGAGATCAAACCTGACATCTCTGAACTTTTCATTTCACATTAACACACAGAAAATCCACTGTAAGGATACACTCTATGAGTAATGTAAAAGATAATCATTAAACCACCATTAACATACGTGGATATAATCTGCATTTCCATAAAAAAAGAAAGGTTGGGCCTCAATTTTAAATAATATAGCACCAGATCTAATTTTGTGCTGTATGTATGTAATTGATTTTCTAATTTATTTCAACTATTCCAGTTAGTATCTTTAGTTACAGGGTGAAATCAGTAATTGTTTCATAACTTAAATTCTACTGTTGATGTACAAACAAATATAAATTCTGTACTAATTATAAACATTTGAAGAAACAACTCATAATATTCTTAAAAGACCTATTTGAAAACGTGTTAGCAAAGCCAGTTCTTCATTAATTCCAAAGTAATTAATGGTTTTCTCAAAAGTATTGTTTGTGGAACTACATTTGTTAATTTCACGATTTAAACACACAATTCAGCCTAAGCCTTGTAGTAGAAGAAACTGTTAAAAGGAAGAAATTTTTAGATGTATTCAGTTAATTTAATGAGTTAAGTTTTAACTGTAATTCTGTAAATTAAACATCAAACAATGTGTAGTTTCAGCACCTATTATTACGAGGATGTGGGCCTAATTTTTGGTCCCAAGACAGTCAGTCCACTGCCAAGTTTCAGACAAGAAACCTGTGTTGGTTGGAACAACAACCATGCTTCGACTTAACTGTGGGAAGTGTTACACAATTAGGCTGTGTGTTAAAACTATGACAGTGTCTGCTCTATATGTACCTTTCTTTTCTTCAAGAACTGTGAACTTTGTGGTTAGGTTTTTACTGCTCGTAGATGTTCAACAGTAAACTATTGTAACAGTATGTGGATGTTCACCTGCATTTTTGAGGCTTATAGAAAGTTAAAACAATTGTGCACTGGCCATATAAGTGTAATATGGGGGGGTTGTGAACAGTGAAAGTAAAAGACTGTGAAACGCAACTGTGCATCTGTTGGCTATATCATGTACAGTACACAATGGTTGCACGTGCAACCCCAATTTTTTCAGCCAGTATGTCGACACCAAGGACAACAAGCAAAGAATAAAAGAAGGCAAACTGCTACAGGTGGCAGTGAACCGGGTCCCTACTGCCCACTACTAGGTGTTCCAGCTTTCATGGTGGATGGTATGCAGTAGGGGTTTTTAAAAAAATCTCACTGCATTTTCATAAAAGTTTGACATGAATTATTTTGTAAGTAATTATTGTAAGTTTTAACTTGCTAGAATTCTGTTTTATAGCTTTTATAAAGTTACATTCCCGTTTTATAAACCACCGTCGCTGTGGAACTGGTGGGTGTTTAGAGAATTTTTACAACTAACAGAGGTACAAAAGTGGGCAATAGGTAAAAAATGTTGATTACCCCGGCATTAAATGCTTAGCATGTTCGCACTATTGGCATATTTTTTTACTTAACACCACATTACATTTGCACATCAACTCAATCATTCCACAACACAGCAAGTCATTGTAATTATACTGTTTTATACCAAAAGGGCCTCAGTCACAATAATACTCACTGGAACCAAACTGATGTGATATGATGAAAAAACTGCAGCCCCATGCTCACAAATCAGAGAAATCAATACACACATTTTGCAATTCCACGAAGAACAGGTCTCAGTCTGTTAGTTACGCCATTCCTGTGTATATCAGCAACAACAATAAATACAGGAGCCTCATATTTGTACTTGCTCCTCCCACATTGCTTTTTTGTCATGGACAACAAGTGAGCAATTATTGTTGTTCATTATGTATCACAGCAGACTGTTCAGAGTCTTTACACCATGCACCAAAATACACAATTTTAGAGTGACTTGCCGTGTAGCCAGAAAGAGAGCAGCCTTTTGTGTTCTCACATAAGCACAATTGTTTAAGCCACTGGGGCAGTGTGAGCTGTCTATCATGATTATGATCAGTTATGCACACTCCTAATGAATATAAAGAAACAGCATTAAATTTTATTCAGTCTTTTTCATACTCCATATTCAGACTTGTATCGATACTACAATTATACCATAAAAGTCATAGTTCATTATCTCCAACACAAGTTTACCTGTAAACTTAAGCTTCTCACGTATTCATTTACAATATCAATTGAAACTACAACTACAAAGATCATTTCATACACATTGTTTTTCTAGGACTTTCTTGCTTTATTATAATAGCCTAATGCCATAAGAATAATTACTTTCAAATTTGTTTTTTATTTATGTTTTGTTGTGTGAATGTTGTTGAGAGAGAGAGAGAGAGAGAGAGAGAGAGAGAGAGAGAGAGAGAGAGAGAGAGAGAGAGAGAGAGAGAGAGAGAGAGAGCGTACGGAGAATATACATAAAGTGTGGAAGTTTTATTTTATTACAAACTATGTGAAAGGGACGTGTGGGAAAGTCCTTGCGCAGAATGTGCAATCTTTTGTATTAAAGCATCCAGAACAAATGCTAAGTGTTAAATCAGGTAGAATTTCATTTCTGCATATAGTTCATATTTTGTTTTATTTAAATTAAAGTTGGTTTCATACATTCAAACTTCCTTTTACAAATTGCCCTTTGTAATGCTTCTGGTTGATTTAGAAATTACCTGAGTACTTAGGAGCAGGTGCTGTTCTGGATGGTTGCCTAACTCATCAGCCAGTAGGGATCAAGCAGTTCCTGCACTTCGGGTAGTTGTTTGTACTACAGTTCTGTGTCTCTAGGAGTCGCGCAGGAACAGTCTTACTGTACAGATCAATGTGGAATCATGTCACACATTGTCTTATTAAGATGAGGAAAATCCTATATTTTATTGGTTTTTTATTGAGTGTAAAATTACTACAGTTTTGAACATTTTAGAGAAGATCTCAGAATTTGGAATAACTTAAGTTTCGAAATTATTTGCATTGAATTTTCTTCTCATACCTAAAACTCTGTGTGGCATGTTTATGAACAGCTTGAGACATTATGGTGAGCACATCTTTCTATGAAGCCCACTGAACGGTTTGATGTAGTAATTCGCGAATATCTGTGGGTCAGTCACTGTACAGGATGTGAAAATTATTTGGGTTGGACTGATAAATTTCTCTAAAAAGAAATCACAGTCGCCGTTGACTGTATGAAATATTTATTATTAGGATTGCAATTTCTGCCTTATGGCCATTTTCAAGTAACACTGCAAAAGTTACCTAAACACAAAAATGAAGCACAGGGTTATATACATAATTAAACAAACATGTCATTAAGATAGCAGTGTAATTATAAAAATTGGTGATAAATGTACATAACTTACATTCTGTCAGAATATAAGACTATCTGACATGAGTACATGTCGCCATCAAAATGCAGCCTTTTGACTGCGAGAGTCCCACAAGATCCGATGAGTACGACACTTATTACATTGTAAAATGTTGTTAAATATGTGCTGTATTGTCAATGTTACCATTGTTCTAATAATGTATCACAAATAAAAGCTCAGGTGCACTGACAACATGTGGAGCTAAGTCTGTTGGTGTGAAAATACATTTACTAAAGATACTGCCTGTGCACGTAGCAAAGATAGGGCACACCAAGGATACAACTTATAAGCTTTATATAATAAAGTCTTCTCATCTGTCGACATCATACAGCTTTCTAAATATTGCTATGATTGTAAGGAGCAGTAGGACAGGATGGGAATATTTATTTATAACATAATAGGGGATAATACATGTGTTATCTGTTGAAAAGCTCTCACAATGACTTCAGTGGTCGTACATGAGATGAAGACAGAGCTCTGATATATAATACACTGTGTGTGCGTACATTTTACAGATATGAATGGCGTAAAATGCTCGCCAGCAATCCAATTGACTGCACAGCACCACAAATCGGGACAAAACATCACAATGCCTCAGCACAAATACAGGATGCATTCTTCAACCAGGCTCTATTATAGCAAACAAGACTAAGTAAATGCGTGTACTATTCCATCGAAATTGCTTAAAATGTTTTCGATAAGTGTCATAAAATAACTATACAGTATGAATCACTGTTAAAGTAGATTGATACAATAAATCACATTCTTCGGATACAATGAAATGTCGAGGCTACATTTCATTTACACAAGAATAAAATACATTGGAGTATGTTTTTTTTTTTCCTTCGTTATTGTCCATAAACTTTTCTTTACAGTAAAAACACTGGGATTACTCATAAAATTTGTTACTTATGATTTGAGACAAAATTGGTCAGATACATCACATAAAATTGGTGATCCTAAAATACATAAAATAAGAGAATTGATACATTGCAAGTGGTGGCAAATATGAAACTTCACAGTAACTAATATAATTTTGAAGTATCCACATATTTTTTATAAAACCTCATTCACATGCTTGTCTGTACAAAATGTCAGGGTGGTAAACTCCCATCAGATGTCAAAGGTATTGCACCCATAAGCTATTTTACAGTCAATTTATTTGTACATACAACAGACTGGAAGTTATCTAAAAATCTTTTATTTTTTAAATCATTTGATCATTAAGCAGGTCACTAGGACGATTTTTAATGGAGTTGTAAATTTCTATTTCTTCTAGAATATTCATGGTTCTACTTTTAAGGGATGAATCTATGTTATTGACCATATGTTTATTCTCACTTAAGTGTTTGCTTAAGGAAGAGGTATTGCTCTTTGTCTGCCTGGTTTGTTCTTCAAGCCTGTCATTAAATGCCCACCCAGTTTGTCCTATATAACATTTTGTGCATGAGCCACCTTCTATTCTGTAAATCCCTGATCTTGCAGACTGGTTTGTTCTACTTGTTCCATGCCTGATTTTTTTTCTTAATGTATTGTCTGTGTAAAAGCCGATTCCTATGTTGGTTTTCTTAAACACATTTGCAATTTTATCTGATACTACTCCTAAATATGGTAATTTGGCAAACTTAGTTTTTTTTATAGTTAACATCATCTCTGCAGAACTGCACTCATAGGCAGCACACCGTGCCCGGCACATGTGACGCTCAGGGGCCACAGCACAGCTATGATACCTGAGGATGGGCTTATAACAGTCGGAAACCGGTCATGTGAAAATAAAGTCATTTACAACTGAAGTTGTATTTTCAACCTCTGCTATTTAGCAAATACTGAAAGTGATTTAACATCCAAAAAGAAACAGAGAAACACATCTTGGAAGAAAAACAAGATTTACATTGATAATCAGTACAACTGAGAGTCTGACAATGTGTGTTCGTCCCATCTTGATTACATTCATAATGATATTCCATTCCATGAACTGCATCTGTTCTTGGAGAATAGTAGTGGAACAACAAAACCCAAGATTTGACTAGTGTGCTCCTCACCCTGACTGACACAGGTTGCTTTCAAAAAGTAGACTCCTACTTCTCAGTCAAGGATATTTCTTTCCTTCTCTGAAAACAGGAACTTCAGTCTTGTAAAACAATCACTAATGAAGAATGACCAAATCTACACTAATGGATCAGATTTCAAAATTACTGTTAACAGCAGAAAACCAACAAGTTTCTCATCAAGCAAGTGCAGATATCTGATGTTTTTGATTTTAAAACTTTCTGGCAAATTTATTACAACAAGACTTGTTGCTTCATTGCATTCTTGCCAGAGATCTCATAGGTGATTTAATCAGACATTCTTCCCAAGTGCCTCCAGCAGGACAACCTCTACCCAATACACCCACCAACCTGGCATACCCGACAGGATGTGTCCCAATAAAATCCACAAAGTTGAGAGAGGTAAGAAAACTGCTTCTCCATTCTTCCTCTACTAACTGCATTTCACCCCCTGGTATGTTTCTTTCTACTATTTTCTGAAATAATTCTTTGCATTTCTCTGCTTTCAGGTTCCACACATTTGTCCTCCTTTCTTACCTTCCTGTTCCCTTTTCCTCTTTAATACCTCTTACTGTCACTACTAAAAGATAGTGATCACTATCTAGGGCTTAAGAAGGTATTACTTTAACATTTTTCACTGCCCTATTGGGGGACACTGCAGGAGCCCCCACGAAGAGTGCGTTCACCACTCTAACAACACGCAATCGGGCGTCCCCTGGAAATGACCTAGTCGGCCAATTCTGCAAACACCGGAGCACCAAAACCAAAAGATGACAAAACAACTCTCCGAAGAGACTCAAAAAAGGCCTTTATCAAGACCATCACTAGTGACAACTTCCTGCAATATTGAAGGCTTATCTGTAAATAAAGAAATTTTATTATCTGACATGTGCGAACGAAACAACAGCGATGTTTTAGTGTTACAAGAAACACACAGAGCACCAACTAGCCATAGACCAAAAATACATGAAATTAGTTCTTGAGAGACCACACCAAAGGTACAGAAGTGCTATATTTGTGAACTAAACTTAGACGTATGCTCCTGTGCTCTGACCTGCAAAGAAAATATAGAAATTTTAACTATTGAGCTACATTCATGTACTGTAACATCCGTGTACAAACCACCCAGTGTGAGGTTCAAATTTACGGAGCCTGGAAATTTCCATTCAAAAAACATTAAAGTTGTACTAGGAGATTTTAACTGTCATGGTCTCACATGGGGTTATAAAGAGACGATGACGATGGCGAAATGCTGGAGATCTGGTCAGACCAGCCTAAACTGAAATTGATACATGACCCAAAGTTGCCTGCATCATTTTACAGCGGAAGATGGAAATGAGGATATAATCCAGATAACATCTTTGTCTCCAAAAAGGTATCCCTGCAAACTGTAAAGCAAATCGAGGACCCAATTCCAAGATCACAACACAGAACAATAACTTGCTGCATTACTGCAGTAATCAAATCAGATGTAATGCCCTTCAAGAGACGCTTCAATTTCAAAAAAGCTCATTGGGAACTTTTCACGGAGGACCTTGATAAGGAGATCTTGGAAATTAAACCAGAGATACAATCTTATGAAACTTTCATAGACCTTGTCAAGAAAATCTCTCGACGGCGCATACCTAGAGGGTGCCGTACCCAGTATATCGCTGGACTCAATGGTAGCAGCAAGGAAGCTCTGAAAAAGTATGAAGAACTGTACAACAAGGACCCCCTTCTCAGAGGAAACGATCCAGGCGGGTGAGGTACTGATGTCAGGTATCTCCGAAGCGAGAAAGGAAAAGTGGTGTAACCTCCTACAAGAGACGGACATGAAGCACAGCAATAGGAAGGCATGGAAACTGGTCAAAAGTCTCAACAACAACCCAACAGAACCACAACCAAATTACAGTGAAGTTACACCTGATCAGATAGCTCACCAACTACTCATGAACGGAAAAACAAAGGAAGATCAGGAATGGCAAAATAAAGAGAAAATTGAACAAGGAGATTAGCTTCCTAGCTCGCCCGTTCTTCATTCAGGAGCTACAAGATGCCATCAACGATTTGAAAAACAATAAGGCCACTGGCCTCGACAATCTGAGATCTGAGCAAATTAAACATTTTGGACCGGGAGTACAAGCATGGATCCTAGAGCTAATGAATAACTGTATTACAACAATGCAAATTCCTAAACTGTGGAGGAAAGCTCGGGTTATTGCGTTACTAAAACCAGGGAAAGACCCAGCTGAAGCAAAACATTTCCGGCCTGTCTCACTGCTTTGTCATTTATTTAAAGTGCTGGAGCGAATGATCCTCAAACGCATAGCTGATTATGTGGACAAAGCCCTCATTAACAAACAAGCTGGATTTCGACCAGGAAAATCATGCTGTGGCCAAATCCTTAATCTCACACAGTACATTGAAGATGGCTATCAGAGAGGAGAAGTAACTGGGGTCGCATTCCTGGATCTCAGTGCTCCATATGACACAGTTAACCATAAGTTGCTTACCCAGAAAGTGTATAATGTCACTAAGGACTACACCCTTTCTATGTTCGTGCAATGCATGCTACAGAACAGACGCTACTACGTAACCTTACAATCTAAAAACAGCCGATGGAGGACACAGAAAAATGGACTTGCACAGGGTAGTGTCTTGGCTCCAATATTATTTAACATCTATACCAATGATCTTCCCATCAGCCACCAGACACGAATGTTCATATATGCTGATGATGCAGGATAAAACCTTTGAACAAGTGGAGGAGAATCTCACAGGAGCCTTAACAGAACTTGTTGCCTATTATGACGGCGATAATCTCAAACCAAACACTAGTAAATCTCAAGTATCCGCCTTCCATCTTAGGAACAAACAAGCCAAACAGAAACTCCGAGTCATGTGGCAAGGGGAAGAGCTGAAACATACAAACAGCCCAAAATACCTGGGAGTAACATTGGACAGAGCACTTACTTTTAAGCAGCACTGTCACAACACTAAAAAAAAAGGTCTGTGCCAGGAACAACATACTGCGGAAGCTAACAGGTTCATCGTGGGGAGATCAACCACATGTTTTGCACACTACGGGTCTGGTGCTGAGTATCTCAGCAGCGGAATATGCGGAGGCAGTTTGGAGGAACTCTGCTCACACTAAGCAAGTTGACGTCGCCGTAAACAAAACTGTACGTATTGCCACAGGATGCCTCAAACCAACTCCCACAGACATCATTTATCCCATCATAGGCATAGCACCACTCACTATCCGCAGACACGTAGCCACCAAGATCGAAAGATCAAAACAAAAGAATGATCCTCGACACCCGATGTGCGGCTGAAATACCGCAGGAGTTTCACTGAAACTACTGAAAAGCTCACCACCAAGCCCGTCGCAAGGAAGTCTTCTCCTTGGGAAGAAATGGTGCCACACTCCACAATGGAACTACTTGAGGAGGAATCTGCAGGATTTCAACTACCTTTTACAACTCGGAGGTCATTAAACTGGCTGCGCACTGGAGTAACTGGGTGCAAATCAAACCTGTTTAAATGGGGTTACAGTGATAGCAATAGGTGTGAATGCGGAGCAATACAGGACTTCGACCACCTACTGATTTGCCCAGATATGTCTATAACATGCACTAAAGATGATATTTTGAAAGTCAATGACAAAACAAACTACATTGCTAATTACTGGGAAGGGAAGATATAATTGGTGCATCCGGATGCGGAAGAAGAAGAACTGCCCTATTCATGTCCTGGTCACATCCGTAGTCTACCATGGATTTAGTTGACAAATTAAGGCAGTACCACATTACCTTATGACTTTCCTTCTTCTTAAGCCAGCTATTGGCAACTGCGAGTTCATTCCTTTTACAGAAGTCTAACAATTTCTGTCCTGTGTTTCTCCTTCTCCACCCTTCCATTCCCAATACTTCCTCATACCCTTATCTTTCCTCTCCTGCATGTACATTTAGGTCCACCAGTATAATGATCACCTGTCCAATTAGTTGTCTGCAAACTCCCCATTTTCTCTTATGTAGAACATCAAACTTGTGGCACATATATGAGCACCATTTCCATTTCCTATCCTTTCACTTTCACTATCACTATCTTGTCACTCATTCCCTTCAAGTTCCTCTTTCAACCCTCCTTGCATAACTACTGCCACTTTGTGTATTCCTTCCTTTTTCATCATTCCCACTTACGTACAACCCATATCTGCTCCACAATTACCTACTTCCTTTACCCTTCCACAATTCTAAAAATCTGGTCTCTTCCTGTTCATCAAGTCCACCACTTCCTCTACCTCCCGTGTCAGTTTCTGTATGCTCAATGTACCAAATCTTTCTCCTTGGTAAAAGCTGGGTCATCTTCCATTATTTCCATTCTTTCTGAGGCTTGTTCTGTGTTTGAAAGAATGTATTTTATCCACTATTCACTTGCCGGGTCTATCGTAGCTGGATTTGTTAATGGATTTTTCACTCCAGTGCTTTTGGTCTACAAGAGACATTTTATTTCTGTCCTGCATTTCAATAGATAGGAGCTGCTGACAGCCAATCCCCAATCCATCACTTAGGGATGTATTCTCTAGGGTTCTGAAGAAACTTCCACATGGGAAAAATATATTATATATTAAAAACAAAGATTCCAAGACTTACCAAGCGGGAAAGCGCCGGTAGACAGGCACAATAAATAAAACACACAAACAAAATTTCTAGCTTTCGCAACTGACGGTTGCTTCTTCAGGAAAGAGGGAAGGAGAGGGAAAGACGAAAGGATGTGGGTTTTAAGAGAGAGGGTAAGGAGTCATTGCAATCCCGGGAGCGGAAAGACTTACCTTAGGGGGAAAAAAGGACAGGTGTACACTCGCACACACACACACACATATCCATCTGCACATACACAGACACAAGCAGACATTTGTAAAGGCAAAGAGTTCGGGCAGAGATGTCAGTCGAGGCGGAAGTACAGAGGCAAAGAAGTTGTTGAAAGACAGGTGAGGTATGAGCGGCGGCAACTTGAAATTAGCGGAGGTTGAGGCCTGGTGGATATCGAGAAGAGAGGATATACTGAAGGGTAAGTTCCCATCTCCGGATTTCGGATAGGTTGGTGTTGGTGGGAAGTATCCGGATAACCCGGACGGTGTAACACTGTGCCAAGATGTGCTGGCCGTGCACCAAGGCATGTTTAGCCACAGGGTGATACTCATTACCAACAAACACTGTCTGCCTGTGTCCATTCATGCGAATGGACAGTTTGTTGCTGGTCCTTCCCACATAGAAAGCATCACAGTGTAGGCAGGTCAGTTGGTAAATCACGTGGGTGCTTTCACACGTGGCTCTGCCTTTGATCGTGTACACCTTCTGGGTTACAGGACTGGTGGTGGTAGGAGGCTGCATGGGACAGGTTTTACACCGGGGGCGGTTACAAGGGTAGGAGCCAGAGGGTACCCTGTAACGGCACACACACACACGCATATCCATCCATCCATACATACACAGACATGGATGGATGGATGTGTGTGTGTGTGTGTGTGTGTGTGTGTGTGTGTGTGTGTGTGTGTGTGTGTGTGCGCGAGTGTACACCTGTCCATTTTTTCCCCTAAGGGAAGTCTTTCCGCTCCCGGGATTGGAATGACTCCTTACCCTCTCCCTTAAAACCCACATCCTTTCGTCTTTCCCTCTCCTTCCTGAAGAAGCAACCATCGGTTGCGAAAGCTAATAATTCTGTGTGTGTGTTTGTGTGTTTTGTTCATGTGCCTGTCTGCCGGTGCTTTCCCGCTTGGTAAGTCTTGGAATCTTTGTTTTTAATATATATATATATTACTCAAACGTCAATCAACTGGACTCAGACCCTATCAGTGTGGACCAATTTAGCTATAGTCTATGGAATATGCAAACAGCTAACTTAAAAACCAACATTAAACTCTGAAACTATAATCACATACCTCATCATGGAAGCTCAGACAGAAGCGAGCACTCGGTGGCAGAAGCCAGCGGAGAGAAACAAGCAGCAGGTGGAGGAAGTCGACGGCCCCACTCTGCACAACCCAGTTGACTCTTGTCGGCAGTGTCCTATCGTCATTTTCCTCGAGAGCACGTGTCAGGCGGCCGCTGAGGAAAGGGGTTCGAGGCTCTGCACTGCAAGCAATCTCCTCCAGGCGATTGAACATGGCTGATTCAGTTCCTCCTTCCCACTGAGGTGGGTGAAAAAGTTCACTGACAGGTTTTCCCATCCTGTTGAACAAAACATACATTTTTCTGCCAAATATTTAGCTTCCTTATTAAAACCATTGGTAGGAAAATGTAGTCACCACATTCGTAATTCTATGGATTTTATTCAGAGACTTAGCAATGTCAGGCTAAATAGTATGGATGTGCTTGTTAGTTTTGACATGGTATCATTATACACCAAGGTACCTTTAAAGGACTCTTTATCTCTTATCAGCCAACAGTTTGATAAGAACATTACGGCCTTATTTGAACATGTGCTTTTATCATCTTATTTTCAGTTTAATGGTGAATTTTATGAGCAAATTGACGGTGTTGCCATGGGAAGCCCTCTCTCTCCACTGGTAGCTAATTTATTCATGGAATACTTCGAGGACAAGGCACAGGACTCAGCATGTTTTAAACCTACGGTCTTCTGGAGGTACATGGACGACACATTCGTGGTATGGCACCATGGTATGGATGAATTACATCGATTTCTTAAGCATTTGAATTCCATCCATGCTAGCATTAAATTTACTATGGAAATAGAAAAAGATGGCTGCTCCCCTTTTTGGATGTTGTCGTTCACCGTAAAAGTGATGGCACATTAGGACATGCCGTATATCGGAAACCAACACACAGCATTTTTAAATCGAATGGATATTCTCCGCAACAAATTTGTAGGGCGTTCGATGAGAGACCTAAAAAGCAGGTATGTGATGGGGAAGAAGATAGTAATTTCTTCAGATCTAATGCGTTTTTGCACTAAGTGGGTGCTCTTTCTTCAAAGATAGGCCGTATTCTTGAGAAACACTGTTTTAAGGTGATCTGGCCCCCCACAAAGATTGCTGCTTTACTCGGCTCTGTGAAGGATGATTTACTGCTTCATAAAGCAGGTGCGTACCAGATTCCTTGCGAAAATTGCAAGCAGTCATATATAGGTCAAACAACACACACCGTTCATGAGAGGTGTGTGGAGCACCAAAGATACACACACTTATTACAACCAAACAAGTCAGCTGTGGCCAAACATTGTATTGATACGGGTCATTCTATGAATTACAGTGATATGAAGATTTTAACATCCACCTCATCTTTTTGGGAATCTGTATTCAAGGAAGCTATAGAAATTCGATTAGTGAACAATTTAATAAACAGAGATAATGGTTTTAATTTAGACAAAGCATGGAATCCAACTCTTGGAATAATTAAACGGCAGAGAAGTTGTCATCGTGTCACCGCGCCGATCAACATAGATAAGTGAATCTAATGTCTGTATGCCTTCGCCACAAGCGGCGCATGTGTAAGCGTATGTCTCTGTCACCAACCAGCATCTGTGGCCCGCATGCGCACTACCACCACGGTGGAGCATATAAGGCCGCGCTTGGCACCTTGTCGTCAGTCTTGTGACTCGCTCTGAAGATGGCCGGACGATACGTGGCCGAAATATCAGTATAAGAAATTTTATTTGCGCGGCTGCATGCCCAAAATTTAATGGATTAAAACATACATTATTTAATGCCGTAACATTTGTGACACCATATATAAATGAGTTCTATAATTCAAACAGTGGAAAATTCAGGATGAAATAGTGCAATATTATGAAATGATAGATTGCTACACACCATATAACAGAAATGTTGAGTCACAAATAGGCACAAAAAAAAAGACTGTCAAACATGTAAGCTTTCAGCCAAAAGGTCTTCATCACAATTAGACAACACATACACACCAATCACACACACGTGACCACAGCCTCTGGCAGCCAGAGACTGGTCGTGTGTGTGTGTGTGTGTGTGTGTGTGTGTGTGTGTGTGTGTGTGTGTGTGTGTGTGTGCTCAACATCTTCCCTACATCGTAAGTAGCAATCTATCCTTTTACTAATAGTTAAGTGATTCAGAGTGACTTAATGTTAATTGTTTTAACATTTGCATTATGATATTACATCCACAGTTGTGGTGCCAAACCATACAACAACATTTTCAGCAAGAAAAATAATTACCATTTATTCCCTTTTTTTAAATTTATAAATCCCTTCAGCTGCATCGTTGTTTTTCAGTTTAATTGCTATCGATTCTGAAGCCACATGGCTCTATCTTTAGACACAAGAAAATAGAAATCAATGTATGCTATATCCACAATTATACCATCTGATTATGAGGAAACTGCTTAGACTAAAAATCAAGCTACACTTGTTTTAAGTACTAACCTCTGTAACATCAATTAACTACACGCAGGAGGCATGTTGCAATATCTTTTTGAGTATCATTATTTTCATAATGCTTCCAGCATTAATATCTGTTACACTTGTGTAAACAGCTAAATGTATATGAAAAAGATGCATTAGTAAGAGCACATTTTTGAATACCAGTTCTTCCATCATTCTCACATGCCTATGGGTGAACAGTTGATAGGCCTTGTGGCAGAGGGAGCTGTCCTGCACGTATGGAAAAAAAAGGAGTTTATAGTGTCTGAACAGTTCATTCTGTTCCTTATCATGTGTCAAAACCTCTGGTAAATAATATAGTCCACATGCCATCTAAGCCATTTATTCAAAGCCACAGATTTCAAGTCAACAAGACTCTCAGTCATCGAAAGATGACTGGATTGTAACAATAATCTGTCAATACAATAATATTTGAAATTATTTGTTTTCAATTCTTTAATACTAAAGTTAACATAATTTGTTAAACTTTCTTATTACAACATTATTTTAGGGACATCTAATATAAAATAAATGTAATCCTGATGCCAATTACATTAATGGAAGTTCGAATGTGAAACAGTAGATATCACAAAGTTGACAATTATGTGCATACAAAATGGAGACAATTGCTGCTGCTACTATTGGGAAGAAGCAAAAATACAATAAAAAGTCTTGAAAAATGCACAGAAGAATGAAGAGTGAAGAATGTGTGTGGCATACAAAAAGTTTGTGCTTACCAGCGAGGTGCTGGCTGTGTGTGTAACATTCATGCAGCAAAATCTAACCTCACGTCCTGCTGTTATGCTTCATTAGTTGAGGACACAAAACTATGATTTTTTTGAAACTTTTACAAATTAAATGATTTTACGATTCAGATTCAATTTTCATCTGGAAAAATTACACAGAAACAGTGTACTCATGATTATAAACATGATTAAAGTGATTCCTCAGTAAGCAGATTGAAGTAACTTTTGAGTATAATGTAAAATTATATTTTGGTGAGTACAGAGCAGGGACGGCCACACCATACAAACTTTAAGAGACATTATAAGAGGATGGCGCTTATCATCATCATCATCATCATCATCATCATCATCATCATCATCTTATACAGTTTCAAGCTGCCTGACTTGTGTGTCTGGGGTGTAAGTCTTTCCATATTTTCCTGTCCTTCCACCATGTTCCTCATGCCACTCTGTCCCAGTCTTTTCCTCTCTTCATCACACATTCTGTCTCCTGATCTTCCTCTATGTCTCTTGCTTCTCACTGTCATTTCGTGAGCCTGTTTTAGTATTCTGCCAACTCTGATTCTAGTAACAGAGCCATATTATCTTACTCTTGTCTTTTTCCTTGGTCTTCTTTTCAATATTTTTCTTACTGTCTCACTTAGACTAGTTATGCTAGTAAGTCCTAGTCTGCTGCTGTGAAATCTGACCCCGCAAGCCATTAACTGGCCTTTTCTTCATTACACACATTGCCAATGCATACTTGGGTACTGGAGCATAATCTCAGTATAACATTTGCTTACTTTTGGTGGTACATCCTTGCTCTATATCAGGCTTCTTTCACTCTGCAGAAAACCATGGGCCTGCCTTCCCATTTCACGCACCTCCTTATCATTCCTCCCATTGTCTTGTATTATGCTCCCCAGGTACTTGAAATATTCCACTTTCTTTAGTAAATGTCCTCTAATACTTTTATCTGTTGCTGCTCTCCTCTTATTCCTCATTGTCAGAATCCCTCCTCATTTCTTTGCATAAATTTCGACCACACTTCCTCACATACATTTAGCATTTGTCTCCTCCTCCATTTCTCCACAGCATTAAATCATTTGCAAACACCATTGCTTTTATATCTTCATCTCCTATTTATATTGCCACCTCTGCCACTATCTCATCCATAACAGTGATGAAAAGTAGGGAGGTTACAGTATTCCCTTGATTCAACCCATTTTTCTATTCAAGCTAGCTTCTGTCTCAGACATCTTTAGGTATCACTCTCAGCATTCATGAACACAAAAGAGAAAATGTCTTTACGTTTATATGGCCACCAAACAAGTAATACAGAGGCTTTCTGAAGTGGCATGTTGTTCGTATATCATACTGTAGGTAACACAAAACATATTTCATGCAAGGCAGCTAGTTTAATTTGCCTATCAGGGTTACAAACAAAACAAAGGTAATATGATCACCTTACAGTATGCCTTTGTTTGATTGGGTTTGTATGATGATACTGAGCATTATATCTTCCTACAGGGCATATCCTGTTATTTAATAACATTGATTTTGATAAGAGAGAGGATACATGACTCATATGTACATACCAGACCAGTGGTATGACTTAATTCGATAATCACACATTCCTCAGCTATCTGTGGTGTGAAAGTGAAAAAGGAAGACTTCAAGAATTATAATCCAGTCAACCACAAAATAATAATGGGAAAAAGTAATGGAGATGCAAAACTTTTGTAATCAGGAAATTTGCAGCAGTCATTTTAAGAAAAATGTAAATGCCTTATTCTTTAAGAATATCAGACTGGAGCTGAAAGAAAGGAAAAAAGTGCAATTATTTGAGATCTAAATATCACCTTACAGATGCATCTTTATACACTGAAGAGCCAAAGAAACTGGTACACCTGCCCAACATTGTGTAGGGCCCCTGCGAGCACACAGAAGTGCTGCAACATTATGTGGCATGACTTGAATGTCTGAAGTAGTGCTGGAGGGAATTGACATCATGAATACTAAAGATCTGTCGATAAATGTGTAGGAGTACAAGAGGGTGGAGATCTCTTCGCAAAAATCAATTTCATGAAAAGTAATAATTTTTTTAAAAATTTATTGTATTTTCTAGTTATTTAGTGTGGAGAATGTGCGTGCACACCTCCCCCCTCCCTCTCCTGTGCCCTTACAATGCATGCGTATGTGCATGTATATGTTTTTGCTCGACAACAGACTTATTCGAAAAGCTAGCAAGTTCTCTTTTTCTTTTGTCTGTGCCTGTTGAGGACTCCACAGTTATACTATCCAGTGACTGCTCTCCTTTACCCCTCAATGATCTATATGAAACACTGTTTTTCTCAGATACAGTCATATGGACGATAGCTTCCTCTGGTACTAGGACCCTCAATTACCCAGATGAGAGAGAGTTTGCAAATGGTGACAGCATGCAAAAACAGACATCACATTCATCTGATTTACTAAAGAAGATGTAACTGCAAAGTATAAGACAGAATGCAATTCTGTCTTCCTTGGAGAGGGAGAGTTGGGGGTAAAATGCTCACTGTGCGCATCAACAGTTGGAGTGTCACTGGGGTTTTAGGGTGCTTCCCAGCCCTACCAGTTTCCACACAATTAATGACATCACATAGTGCTACTTCTTAGTAGTGAATCCTGGATGAGATCAAAGGGTCAGTCATCTATTCATTTCTGCTGTCCTACTAAAGTTTCCTCCTGAGAGCCCTGAACTAGTCTGCATAACTTTTCTAATCATAAAAGTAAACTCTATCCACAGACCCCGGCAGGTTCACTGGTACCGACCGACTGCTGTGTCATCCTCTGCCAATAGCATCTCCTTAAATACCATCTGTACAGAGCAGTAGTCAATGATACACTTGATGTTTGTACTGATGGTTGGCACACAACTTACATTCATAGGACTTTTGTTTGTTTTTGTGCAGATCTGAAGACTGGCAACATTGGTGATGTGGTATTATGCTGCCAAAATATTCTCCCCAGCAGTTGCTACTTCTTTGTGGCTCCACAGCACTGGAGCTCTCACATGTAGATAGCGTGATGCATGTTAAATGACAGTGTGCTACATTCTCTGTTATTTTGAACACAAACTATAACATCCACCTCCCAGCAAGATAGCTGATCACCACCACTTCAAACACTTTGGTCACTTCTATGCACCGTTCCAGAGATCTTAAACAGTGCCAATCTTGGTTCATAAATGTTATAAGGAATGAAATTGTCACTATATTATTATTTTACTCACCTTCGTGCACACCGAAGAGCTTCAGTCTTGGATACGGGTTTCTCTCCCAAGATATCAACTAAAGATTCCAGCGGTCTGAATAGCCGACGACCTTTGGTCAGACTAAACATGCGCCTTGCAGAAGAACGAGCTTCACTCTCTGAAATACCTGGATTGAATTGCTGCAACACACGCTCGGCAAAAGCAGAGCCTGCACCATATATCCGTGCGTAGTTCAAAACCTGCAGACACAAAAATTCATTATTAGCACACAATCTTTCAATAAGACAGTGAATTACCAATTTAATGGAGCAGTTTGTGAAAATAAGAAAAAGGGAAGGTTGGGGTTTAACATTCATATGATGATATGGTCAGTGAAGACAGAACAGAAACTTTGAGAAGGATGAGGAAGGAAGTCAGCTGTCCCCCTTCAAAGGAGCCACCACAGCATTTGAACTGTCATCATCCTGAATATGAGTCCAAAGTCTTATTACTACACCATCTTGATCAGAGTGAGCATAATAACTAAAAAAAATTTGAAGTTACTCTTGCAAGACTTCCCTGTTCATCAAGCCATTCAAGGCCTCTAAGCCAGGAGCAGGCAAACGTTGCACGTAGCTTATGAGCTTACAGTGGTGCAAGTGTGCTGCTCGCGTGCAATCGTCGACTGGGGTAGTGGCAACAGCCGGCAGTGTAGTACCAGGCAGTGTAGTACCAGGCTAAGTTGCAATCATTGATGTAAAGTGACCACTAAGTAGTGAATGTTGTATTTCAAGAACCAGAAAATGCAGAGTGAATCAAGGAAATGGAGATTTAGAGATTTGCTATCTTTTAAAAAGGAGTGGGAGAATCAATTTTTCTTTGTGCAAAAATGTGAAAATTCGAAATGTTTAATACATGGCAGTATTCTTGCTGGTCAGCGGAAGTTTAGTATTGAACGTCATTATAATAAATTTCACAAGGGCAAGTACAATTTATTGTCGATTCTGAGCGGATGGGGAAATTGACTGAGCTTAAGAAGAGCGATCTGATGATACTAGATAAATCTGACGTAAGTTGCTGTTGTCATGAGAGATCTGCGACTTTCTTTTGTCATGTCTCTCATCTAACTGTGGAAACAACAGTTTTCGTCAGGGAATGCAGTGCATTCCTACTCTGTTTGCTGTGCAAGAACAGAATTTCAAAGAATATATTTCCATGCTTAGTGGAATAAAAGGGGAATTTCTCAAGCGATTTGGGGATATATCGTATTTATTCCAAGCTTCTGAATAGTTCTCGAGACCATTTGCTGTTTCTGTAGATAATATTCATCTCAATTTACAAATGGAATTAATAGATCTACAGTGTAACTCTAGTCTGAGAGACAAGTTCCTTTTGGCAAGGCGTGTAATAGGCTTTTACCACGACTTTCCACAGCAAGAGTTTCCTTGTCTTCATCGTGAAGCTGCGAAGATAATGTCAATGTTTCGCTCGACATATGTTTGAGAGAGTTTTTTCTGTTATGAAAATTAATTAAGAGCAAACATCCGTGATGACAATTTATGTAACTGCTTGCGTTTGTACGTAGAAATTTTGTTCCAGACATTAAACGTATTGTAAAATACGTTAATTAAATAAAATGGTCGTAGGTAATAGGTACTCTTTCAAACCATGATTTCTTTCAAGCACTCCTACTAACCTTATTCCTTCATTCAATAACCTTATTCCTTCATTCAATAAAGCAAGCTAGGAAACAAAAACGCATTGCAGGAAGGAGCAGAGAGATAGTATGTTGGTGAGGGGTGATAAGCGGGTGGCCATCTTGCCCTTGTGTGCACACAGAACACCTATTAACTGCACACATCCAAGTGCACCGCACACAAGCAGGTTTCCTGCCCGTCCCTGCTCTAAGCTATGCTAATCAACTTCCTTCAATACAACCATGTCAACTAACAGCTAAATACCCATGAACAATGGATTTATCTGTAATGATACTTGAAAAGACAGTTGGACACCATGCTTTACTTTTAACTATTGGTACATGATGTGTATATTTATGTTTTCATGTAGCCTTGATTTACTTTGAAGGATATGATTAGAAGTGGTTTGAACAAATACTCAACATAGGAAATGTGCAGATATGCTGCATAAGTAGTGGAAATTATTTCCAGAAAAGTGATACTTTGGTGCAAGGAAGAAGATCATACAACACTGTAATGCCTGCACATTTGTGCAAGGCCTGCTTTTAGTGGGGGCTGCCATAAATCCAGTTCCATAAATCATTTGTCAAAGCAGCCCTCCAGCTTCCCTTTCTCAGAATCAGCGAATCCCATGATTTTAAGGACTCGAGAACAGTCACAAAAGTTTGCTACATTCTTCACTCACTGAAGAATAGATCTGATATAGGCAGGTATCTGATATACCTGCCATTGACTAGGCAGGCAATAAACCATTTCCACCAAGGTCCCTTCCTCAAAATCTACCTATCACCTCTACTTATTGGAGCCTAGGTCATTCTGCTGAATTCCTCATCCTCTTTACAACTGTTAACAGTTTTAGCACAGATATTAGGACAATGGATCTGTGGGCTGCAATTAAAGCCCAGACCTTGATGTAGTCCATGTTACCAGTACATAAAGGTACATGATGCCACCTTATTTTTGATGACAGGATGAAATCTAACACACTGTGTAGAGTTGAAAACCATTGCTGGTGAACTGAGAGAAGAAAGAAATTTTAACCAGGAGTAACAGCTTGCCCCACTGGATGAAGAACACACAACTTTTGACCAATGACCCAAAACTGATGAGAAATGCAATCTCAGAAGGTACAAAAGATCGGAGACGTGAACAATTAAAATGGGCTGCAGTCACAGGAAGTTTACCACATACCACAGACCTTCTGTTGTATCGTTCACTGGTGGACTTGCTAGGAGGATTGGTGAGCAGTCACTGCACTGAGTTGCTGTGACCGACTGTCTAATACATTTATGAGGGCCTAGTTGCAGAAAGTGTGATGTGCCCCATTCTGAGCCAACAGGCCTCAGAATGACCGTGTAGGAACTTTCACTTTTCACTGTAGACCAAACTACTCTTCTTTAAGCTACTTGATGAATATTTGCAAGGTATTAATGCAACTGCATTTATGGGCTTGTATGGAATAATGAACACAATATCCCTCACCAGGGCCAAATGATTCTGTGATGTACTCAACAAATGCTTAATTGGCTTATTTAAAGGAAAATACAAATTAATAATGTATTTCTTTGTCTTCGCATATATGGTTCTCTGATTTTATCCATTAGATAAGGTTTTTGAAAGCCTGCAACTGTGAAAATGATACGTTTGTTTATAAATAACTTTCCTGCTACCAGGCACATTGTTTAATTTATATTTGACTTGACGGTTTTGGGAAATTACTCACTTTCCAGTGTGTTTGCCTGTATACTACATAATTTTTCATAATTTTTCTTTTTCCATAGTTTTTAATAAAAAATGGATAGTACAAAGAGGAAAACACACTTGAAAATGGGAATCATTTCCTGGAACATATTGTGTAAAATATATGTAGAAGAAAATCTGGATTGGTAGCAGGAAAGTTATTTATAAACAAACACACTGTATATGGTTCTCTGCTACCCACATTTTCTTTGTATAATCTATTCTGAACATTCTACTTTTTACTACTGTTCATTTACCTCCAGCATTCGGGTACCCAGAAATTATTAATATTTCTGGCAGGACAGGATGGTTCCCATATACTGGTAATTTTACACCCATCAAGGGGCCCACTACAGTAGCCACTATAACACATTGCAGAAGAGTGCCCCATAGGAACACAAACAAGCAGTGCTGTGAACATCTGATCGTGAACGAGACAACTAGCACACTCTAAATATTTTGTCAAAAATTGTTACATTTATTAGTGTTATTTAATTTAATTGCAACTGCTAAACAAAAATTCTTAAGTTTCTCTGTATTGCTAATAACTGTTCAGTATCTCTTATGCAGAGGATGCTTACACAACAGAACTGAGACTGCATTATTTGTCAATGACAGAAGATAAGTAATTCATCATCTTAGTTTTCTTAGTTGATACAAACTTAATGGGGCAGTGTATGTTTGGCGAGAGGTTTGGGAGAGCGCATGCAGCTAAGAGATCGCTAATAGCACTTCCAAACTAGTTACAAGAAACAAGTGTGTTCCACTACACACTATCATTTTCATGTCCCCAACGTCTATCTCACTCTAGACCCACATCGTAATGTCTTGAGTAAGCTTTCATTAAGTGAATAAATATACATTGTGTTATCGCCAATTGTAAATACAGACAGCAAAGAGTAAATGTCTGCAATCTTACAAATAGACTGTGTTGCCTTCTGTGGAAGGAAACAGCCTGACTGAAGTGTGCTAGCAATACTAAATTATAACATTAAATTAGATTGTCAGCATGTATACTGACTGAATAGATGATCTGTCCTTGATGTCTAGTTACAGTCAGATACAGGTTGAAACTGCTGTGGTTCTTGGCCTACTGATGCTTATCACTGATGACATGTCCGACAAACCTCTTGGGTCCAACAGACTAGTATTTCGTGGATAATGTTGCTGGATGTCCTCTTACTTGTGAGGTCTTAGGATGTTAGTACATTGGTTTGGATGAAGGAATAATTGACAACAGTGAACTAAAGAAATTCAGAGAACTGTCTTCACAGAATGTTTCACTCTGCAGCAATGTGTGCACTCATTTTGAAACTTCCTGCCGCACAGAGTGGCTTAGCGGTTTGAAACGCCTAGTCACAGAGTGCGCGGCCCCTCCCACCAGAGTCTCGATTCCTCCCTCAGGCACGGCTGTATGTGTTGTTCTTAGCATAAGTTAGTTTAAGTAGTGTGTAAATCTAGGGACCGATGGTCTTAGCAGTTTGGTCCCTTAGGAATTCACTCACATTTAAACATTTTGAAACTTCCTGGCAGATTAAAATAGCATCCCATGTCAGAAATTGAATCCAAAGTGCTAGATTCACAAAGGATGCAGGAGAACTTCTGTGAAGTTTGGAAGGTAGCAGATGCTGTACTTGCAGAAGTAAAGCTGTGAGGGGTGACTGTGAGTTGCGCATGGACAGTTCAGTCAGTGAGAGGATTGCCTCTGAAAGGCCCATCCAGCTTCATGGCCCATCTGACAGTTTTAATTTGCCAGAAGTATTCAGTAAACTGTGAAAGATCTATGTCTGTACTACGGAATGTGCCTAATTGCCTGTGGTGAAATGCATGCCAAGCTATATCTGAACCCACACTTGCTACATGAATTTTGGTTAATGTAACATACTTGTTACAGTAATACACCTTTCTCATTGTGCAGTTAAAAGGATTAATGACAAATACTGAGCAGCAGGAATGATCTTGAGATCATGGTGGGGGTTTGGTTGGGTTGGGTTGGGTTGGGGTGGGGTGGGGAGGGGAATGGAGAGGGGCAGGAAGGAGGGAGTAGGCTGGGGAGGGGGAGAGCGCCTAGTGGCTCATGGGAGAGTAGAGAGCTGTCCGTGGGCTAGATAGGGGTCCAGATAGAGGGGGTAAGTGGCAGACAGTGGCATGCGATATCACAGACTAGAGCATGAGATAGCACACACAACTAGTTGATGTGGAGAGAGAAATGGGATGAGGGTACTGAGGCAGGGGATGGTGTGTGTAGACACACACACACACACACACACACACACACACACACACACACACACTATTGGGTGGGGGTTGGGGAGCAGTGAGTTAGCTTAAGTTTACTTCAGAAAGATTACAGGAGTGAAAGGTGTGCTGTAAGGATAGATCCCATCTGTGCAACTCAGCAAAGCTGGTGGTGGTGGGGAGGATCCACATGGCACAGGCTGTGAAGCACCCACTGAATCCTTGCATGTTGTGTTCTGCTGCACGTTGCATCACTGGGTGGTCCACCTTGTTTTTGGCAACAGTTTGGTGGTGGTCATTCATTCTAGTTGATGGTTGGTTGATTGTCAAACCAATGTAAAACACTGTGCAGTGTTTTCAGCAGAGCTGGTGTGTAACATGTTTCGTTTCACAGGTAGCCCAGCCCCTGAAGGGGTAGGGTAAGCCAGTGACAGATCTGGAGTAGGTAGTACTGGATGGGTGGATTTGGCCGGTCTTGCACTTGGGTCTTCCACAGGGACATGATCCCTGTGACAGGGGACTGAGGGTGGGAGTGGCATAGGGATGGAGGTTGGGTGTGCGGCAGAACACCACCCTAGGAGGGACTGCAAGTATTTTGGGTGCTCCTATCAACGATTCAGCACTTCTACCTAGGAATCTGGTAATTCTCAACAACAACTTTCCATGTGTTATTTTTGAGTTTCGAATATAAACATATGTGAAAAGCTTACACGGAGACATAAAGTTGATCATGTACGCAACAACAAACAATCTATAAATATTATGATGATTAGTAAAAAACCAAGCTACTGAAACACTATGGTTTGTGTATCTTAGCTTCATACATCCAGATTTGTCATCTAGAATAACGCTGTGGGACAGTACCAAAAATGTAAACGGTTTTTATTTTGCAGACAAGAGCCATGTGTAGTGTACACTTGACCCATTTAGATGGACCCTACAGTTCTCAACCCTAAAGCGTAAGTCCAGGAATTCGCAGCCTGGCTTGTCACAGAACTCGACTCAGAATCAACAGGACAATGTTGTAAATTGTGAGCTTCACTGAAACTCCGTGCACAGGCCAGTCTTCTCAAACTTCCCTCCCAGTTGCTGGAATGGCACAAGTATGACCTCTGAGCCCAGTTTGCAGTTGGTTGCACCCTTTTCCATCAATGGCTGCTGGAACAGCCTCTTCAACATGTTGAATGAGGCCTCCAGGCATACACATTGAGTGCACCTGGTGTACTTTACTGTCCCTTGCTGCCATTTCCCTAACAGGTACCACCTTCACAGTGTGTTTGAACTGCCGACGATTAATAGACCCTTACCCTTTTGTATTTGCCTCCTCTTGACACTGGATGAAATAGTTTCTCCAAAATAGGTGAAAAGTGCATCCCACTTGAAGTGCATCCCACTAGGTCAGTTTCAGATTCAGTGAAAGATAGCATCTCGAAATTGTTGGTTGGACAGTGTGTATGTGAAAAGGTATTTTGTTTTGCATAAGAGAACCATGAAGGATTGTTGTCTTGTGTCCTTTGCTACAATTCTTCATGGCTCTCTTCTGCAAAATAAAAACCCTTTTCATTTTAGGTATTGTCCCACAGTGCTACTCTAGATGCTAAAGGTCTGTTGTCCTTTGCTGCAATTCTGTTGCTACTTAGGTGGCTGACTGTTTAAAGGGTGCACACAATGGCACAAGGGTCTTTTAGATTGCATAACTCTCCATCCAACCCAGATAACGATAGTGTAGGAAAACCACGAGCATCAGTGTAAGATTGAAGGAAATGCCTCCCACAGGTGAGACTATTAAAATCCTAGTGGTAAACTGCCGAAGCATTTGCAACAAAGTGCCAGAGTTCAGTGCTTCTGAAAAGCAATGAAGCTCACATAATACTAGGTACAGAATGCTGGTTGAAACAGGAAACAGAGGTGGTGTATTTGTCACAGTAGACAAAAACTCAAATCCACCGAGATAGAAATTGAAGCTGCATATGAGATTGTTTGGGCAAGACTCAGTTTGGGCATAAAATGATAACTGGATCCTTCTATTGCCCACCAGACTCATCTCCTGATGTAACTGAAATCTTTAGAGAAAATCCCAGTTCACTTGTATGTAAGTTCTCCAATCATACTATAATCATCAGGAGACTTTAATCAAACAGTTAATTCGGAAAAATTACAGTTTTGTTACTGGTGCGTGCGATAAGACATCCTGTGAAACTTTACTTAACGCCTTCTCTGAAAAGTCCCTACAACAGATAGTTTGGAACCTCACTCACGATAGTAATATACTGAATCTAGTGGCAATAAATATGGCTGACCTCTCTGAGGACGTCCACATCGAAACTGGTATCAGTGACCATGATGCGGTTGTGACAACAATGATTACCAAAGTACAAAGGATAACCAAAACAAGCAAAAAGAGATATATGTTCAGTAAACTGCACAAAAATCAGTAGTGTCATAACTCAATGAGGAACTTGAAACTTCCAGCATTGGGTAGGGGCATGCAGAGGAACTCTGGCTCAACTTTTAAAGAATAGTTGACCATGCATTGGATAGCTACATACCCTGTAGAACAGTTCATAATGGGAGGGAGCCTCTGTGGTAGACAGTCACTGTAAAGAAACTTCTAAAGAAACAGAGACTACTGCATAGCAGGTTTAAAACAAAGCACAGGACTGTATACAGAGAGATGCTGAATGAAACGTGTTTGGCTGTTAAGAGAGCAAAGCATGAAGCCTTCAATGACTGCTGTAGCAGTATACTGTCAGATGATCTTTCACAAAACACAAAGAAATTCTGGTCGTATGTAAAGGCTATTTGTAGCCCCAAAGTTAGTGACCAGTACCTAACAAAGGAGACAGGAGCTGAAACTGAGAGTAGCAAAGCACAATCTGAAAAACTTACATCTGTTTTCAAATGTTCCTTTACAAAGGAAAACCCATGAAAATTGTCCCAATTTAATCCTTGCACCACTGTAAAGATGAATGAAAGTAATATTGGTGTCAGTGGTGCTGAGCAACAGCTGAAATAATTAAAACTGAGCGAAGTTCTAGGCCCAAAGAAATCCCTATCAGATTCTATACTCAATTTGTGGCTGAGTTAGGCCCTCTTCTAACTATAACAGGGTGTATACGTGAACAAGGGAAAAAAAAATTCCTGGGTTTTTCCCAGATGTCCCGGTTAAAAATACACTTCCGCCTGGGAAAAAATACACTTTTTTCATGTTAAGTGACAGTATGCTTTCCATTGCAACTGCAAAACTTACCAATCCTTTGAATGGTTATAGTTTTATACACCAGTTTAGCATAGGACACGTGACATCGTTCAGTCAATAGCAACATCACTGTTAAGCAGCAGGAACACATGAATAGGTAAAGTTAATGGTTTAAATTAATATACACAGTGTTGGCACAAGAAAAGAAAAGCTTTCACATATAATACTAGTCTCTAAGATTAATAAGCTGCAAGAGAAGCTAAGCTTTCACATATAATGTTGATCTTTTTTGCGCGTGTTACACTTTACATCACACAAATGTGCCAGTAAAATTTTTAATAACCACAGAAATGTCTGACCTTCTGGCCTCGAAATTCTTCTCAATAACTTATCATTAAAGACTTGATTTTTAAATGAGAGTCAATCGCTCTGTGATTTAAGAATTTCATTATACATTCTTGCTCATAGTTCATCTTGCATAAAAGGAAATTTACTTTGAAAATAATTCTTTTCAAACCACCATTCGCAATATTTTTCCACAACCTGTTAGAAACAGGTTTGTTCCAGCAGTTACCAGAGAGCGCTAGACAACAGGCATCACTGCACTTGCGGGGCTACGGTGATGTAGGAAGCCCATATATTAATACATGTAAAGCATTAAAAGATCTTACATTATGTCATAAAAGAAACAAGATATCAGAGGATACTCCAAGAGCATCAGAATTTCATGAACTACACTAACATGCATAATTCAGCTTAACGTGCACATTTGTATGTCCAGATTCTCAATGAAGTAGGCCTCGACCTGATATTAAGCTTTTCAGTGTGATTTTCAAGATGTAAATTTTCTTGGGGCACCAGTACCTTTATTATGGCAGTACTTTTATTACAGCATAACACCATACGTGCTAGACAATGAAAACATGCACTTGAAATGCAGTGAACAGTTGAAACTAGCCAATAGTGTGGAACTAAACACTTTGTTTCATATAAATTGACTGTTTCAGCGGAAAAGATTAATAAAAGGCAAATTTCTGTAGCAAACGGACAATAATAATAATAATAATAATAATAATAATAATAATAATAATAATAATAAAGAGACATTGTTCACATTTTAGCCTTCCGTGATTATGTGAATGTATTTTGATTCATTTGACAGCTCCCGGCCACAGAAATCCATTCTGCTTTTATTTGATGTGAGAGCATAAATGAAGAGGAGGCAGCAAAATCACTAAACGTAAACATCATTCATGTGGAGAGTACCCACCTCCCCACTACAACTCAAATTACTCTGCACATCAGCCCCGGATTTACGATATTCGTGAACCAAGGCAATACTAGATAGTGGCCCCCTCCTGTGAGCGTTTGAGATAGGACTTTTCAAAAGTATGTTCATTTTGTAGCACACATCTTTTAGAGTCTGATACATAAAACATATATGTTTGAGGAAACGTAAGACATGTTATTTGGTCTTAAGTGTGCCAAAGTGCAATGCCACGTCCCTTCACAGAGAATTCTTCTACCGCACGTCACTGCATTTTACTCTGTGGAATTCAAACATGTAAACTAAAGTCAGTACAGTGGAAATTAAAATGTCCAGTGGTGCCTCTCCCACTCCTCTTTAAAAAAACTCGCAATTAATGCTTTATGGGATTATTTGTAACTGGGAGAACAACAACTCTTCAGAAAATTTGCACTCCTAATTGCCTTTTAGGTAATAATTAAATATAGGCTACACAAAACCAGTAAAGGCAAGTGACAAGCAAAATAGTACACATTTCTACAATCATTAGGTCCTAGCAATTTTTTCTCTCTAATCTTGCTACAGCTTTACATGGTGTGCTTTCCTTTCTGCAAAGGAATCTATTAACTCATCATAGTTCAAACGTTTTGCGACATGAAAAATTGAAACGTCATTGTCTAATACTGAAAAAGCTGTTAATGCAAATAGTACCCAAGATTGGAGCTTTTTTTCAATATGATTAAATCTATTTTGTCACTGTCTGCTAGATCAAATGAAATGAGCCTTTCTAATGTTGCAGCGATTGTCACACACATCAAATAAACAAGACTTATCTTTCCAGTCTCCCACCACCTCCCAAAGTCCCACTATCCTGCCACAGAGGACCATTCCTGTTGTAACTCAGTACCACCCAGGACTGGAGCAACTGAATTACATTCTCCGCCAGAGTTTCGATTACCTCTTGTCTTGACATGAGAAATGTGCTGCCCACCATCCTTCCCACAGTGATATTCCGCCATCCACTGAACCTACACAATATACTCGTCTACCCCTACACAACCTCTGCTCCCAATCCCTTACCTCATGGCTCATACCCCTGTAATAGACCTAGATGCAAGACCTGTCCCATACATTCCTCCCCCCCCCCCCCCCCCCCCCCCCACCAACACCACCACCTCCTCCTACTCCAGTCCGGTCACTAATATCACCTATCCCGCCAAAGGCACAGCTATGTATGAAACCAGTCATTTGGTTGGTTTGTGGGATTAAAGGGATCAGACTGCGATGGTCATTGGTCCCTTTTTCCAAAAAATGAAAACCACCCAAAGAGAATAAAAACGAACAGCAGGAAAGACATCAGACAACACAGGACAAGAAATATTCCGACAGATCAGAAAAAACAAATTAAAATCACACAGGGTGTGACGGTGGTCGGCCGACCATAGGGAAAAAAAAAGGGAAAAGCCAACCATCGAGAACACATTAAAAACTCAGTATAAAAACCGTACGTTAAAGGCCAGAATCAACACAAAACAATAAAATGAAACAGAAACAATCAGATTAAATGATAAAAAACCCCTGCCCGAATAAAACGCAAAACTAAGCCAGCCATAGCAGGGTCATCTGTTAAAAGGGCAGGGAGTGTGTCAGGCAGTGCGAATGTCTGCCTGAGCACAGCTAAAAGTGGACATTCCAATAAAATATGGACCACAGATAAAACGGAGCCGCAGCGACACAGAGGCGGCCGTGCGTCAGCTGAGTGTGCCCAATGCGCAGCCGGCAGAGGACAACAGACTCCTGGTGGGAGATCCGAATGGAAAACCGCCACACAGTCGTCGTCACCTTGATAGGGCGAAGTATGTTGGGCATAGGCAGGTTGCGCCATTCAGAGTCCCATAAATCGAAAAGTTTTCGGCATAGGATTGCCTGCAAATCAGTCACCCGGAGGCCAATTTCCAGAGGTGGTTTACTGGTGGCCTCTTTCGCCAGGCGGTCAACATTTTCATTGCCGGGCATCCCAACATGACCGGGGGTCCACACAAACACCACAGAGCGGCCGCAACGTGCAAGAGTATGCAGGGTCTCCTGGATAGGCATCACCATACGGGAACGAGGGAAACACTGGTCGGGAGCTCATAAACCGCTCAGGGAATCGCTACAGAAAACGAAGGACTCACCTGAGCAGGAGCGGATATACTCTAGGGCTCGAAAGATAGCAACCAGCTCAGCAGTGTAAATGCTGCAGCCAGACGTCAAGGAAAGTTGTTCGGAATGGATCCATAGAGTTAGCGCATAACCAATACGACTAGCTACCAAAGAGCCGTCAGTGTAAACAATGCCAGAGCCCTGATACGGGGCTAAGATGGAATAAAAGCGGCGGCGGAAGGCCTCTGGAGGGACTGAGTCCTTCGGGCCCTGTGCCAGTTCCAGCTCAAGGCGAGGGTTGAGGCACACACCACGGGGGTGCACGCAGATGTGCCCGGAAAGGAGGTGGAAGAGGTAAAGCCCCAAGCCCGGAGAGAAGCCTTGACGTGGACCGCGATCGTACATCCTGACCGGGGCCGACGTGCAGGCAGGTGGACGACCGATTGCGGGAACAGGAGGCAATAGTTTGGATGCCCAGGCAAGCTAATAACATGGGCAGCATAAGCAGCCAGTAAAGTTTGGCGCTTTAACTGCAATGGAGGGACACCTACCTCCGCAAGTATGCTGTCCACTGGGCTGATCCGGAAAGCACCAGTGGCAAGGCGTATCCCGCTGTGGAGGATTGGGTCCAGCACCCGCAACGCAGAGGGGGATGCTGAGCCATAAGCCAGGCTCCCATAATCCAGGTGGGACTGGATTAACGCCTGGTAGAGCCATAACAGGGTAGATAGGTCGGCGTCCCAGCGGGTCAAGCATCTCAGAGCATTTAGATGCCGCCAACACACCAGTTTAAGCTGCCGATTATGAGGCAGCCAAGTCAACCGGGTATCAAGAACTACACCCAAAAACCTGTGGGTCTCCACCATAGCAAGGAGTTTGTCGGCAAGATAAAGCCGGGGGTCAGGATGGACTGTTCGGCGCCGGCAAAAATGCATAACGCGGGTCTTGGCAGACGAAAACTGAAAACTATGCGCTACAGCCCAAGACTGCGCCTTGCGGATAGCACCCTGTAGCTGACGTTCAACAGCTGTAATGCCAGTAGAGCTGTAGTAAAGGCAGATGTCGTCAGCATACAGGGAAGCGGAGACAGAATTTCCCACCGCTGCAGCAAGCCTGTTTATTGCGATTAAAAACAGGCAGACACTGAGGACAGATCCCTGTGGTACCCAATTTTCCTGGACTCGGGAAGAACTATGAGGGGCCGCGACTTGCCCGCGGAAGGTATGATACGACAGAAAATTACGGATAAAGATCGGCAGAGGGTCCCGAAGACCCCATCCATGAAGCGTAGAAAGTATGTGATGACACCAGGTCGTATCGTACGCCTTCCGCATGTCGAAAAAGACAGCGACCAGGTGCTGACAGTGGGCAAAGGCAGTACAGATGGCCGACTCCAGACTCACCAGATTGTTGGTGGCGGAGCGGCCTTTACAGAACCACAGAACCCACCTTGAGACGGAGCCAGAAGGCCCCGAGACTCTAGTGCCCAATTCAAGCGCCAGCTCACCATCCGTTAGAGAAGCTTGCAAAGAACATCTTTCCCACCATTGCGACGGAAACTTCCCCTCGACCCAGAGACAGTTGTAAAGGTCGAGGAAGCATTGCTTGTGGTGTACAAGCTAAACTGCAACCACTGTTCTGCATTCTATGTAGCCATGACAACCAGCAAGCCGTCTATCTGCATGTATGGCCACCAACAAACTATGGCCAAGAAACAAGTGGATCACCCTGTTGCCAAATGTGATATCCTTCATTTCAATGACTGCCTCACAGCCTGTGTCATTTGGATCCTTCCCATCAACACCAGCTTTTCTGAAATGCGCAGGTGGGAACTTTCCTTGCAGTACCTCCTACGTTCCCGTAAGCCTACTGTACTCCCCCATCCAGCCCCTTTCCTATTCCCATTCCAGAACTACACAGCTAGTATCGCACCACCACACCCAGTCTTTTCCCCCTCCCTCTCCTTTTCCACAACTTCCCTGCCCCCCTCCCCAACTCTCACCAGCCCTCCGCCTGACCTGCAACATTTCACTGAGTGCCATCTCCACCATACTACCCATCCCCTCCCCGCCCCAGCCTCCTCCTTACCTCCCCCCAGTCACTGGTGTTGCTGCTTGCAGTGTGGTTTCAGTTGCCTGAGACTGCAGTCATGTATGAGTTGTGTTTGTGCGCACGCACGCGCACACGTGTGTGTGTGTGTGTGTGTGTGTGTGTGTGTGTGTGTGTGTGTGTTGACAAAGGCAATTGACAAAAGTCTTAAGTGTGAAAATCTTTTTGTTGTACCTATCTGTGATTCAGCATCTCCGCTATATGGTGAGAAGCAACTTTTCTTCTCATAACATTATTATGTATGTACATATTTTCACACTGCTCCTGCATGTAAAATTACATGTCACAAGACACAAACAGTTAAACAAGGGGACAATTGTGGACTGCACATACCTTGGCCTGATCACGAGTTATGCCAGCTGCCTTGGCTGTGACACTGTGCATATCTGTGCCATCTTTCTTTTTCCCAGCTAATGTCATCCAGCCAAGTGGTGTTCCACCGTGTATTCGTGTCTGAGCAGCGTCTCCCAGCAGCGCAGCTATCCACAACTCCTGAGAATCCACATCTGCACCAACGATGCAGTAGCCTGGTGGAGCTCGCACCATTGCTCTCAGTTCTGAGCCCACACGATCACTCCTTGCATTTGATGCAGTCATCCATGTCGGCTCCACTGCACGCCGAGTAAGTGTTCCGCATACTATCACCTGAACAGAGTAAGGAGTGCTCTTAAACAAATGTACATGACATCTGTCCTTCAAACGTCAAATCAGTGTACAATCTTATTTATCATGATAAAGAATTTAGGATAAGGTAATACAGCTTGGAATTTTAGACGTCTCCAAACAGACATCAGTATGTATCATTTATTTAGGACACAACTAGTCTCAAGAGTTCACCTCTCATTCCCACTTGCAACAAAGATCACCTGCTGTGAGGTCACCAAGAAGAAATGTGACATGCCACTGCCATGTATAACCATCTCAGAGCATGGAGACTATACACATGGTGATGCAAGTAAACATCCAAGTGCCAGTTCATAAGCAGTCTGTTTTTTGATTGCTTGGCTAGTGGATAGTACGAGTACCCCTGCTCATCAGTTGGCACTCTGATGTATACATGCACCACCACATTCTTATGTATACATGCACCATCATATGTAACAATATTATGAAAAGGAAAGTTGCCACTCGCCATATAGTGGAGATGCTGAGTCACAGATAGGCACCATCATATGGATAATGCTCTTATATGTTTTTATGCAGCAACAATGTTTGTGTTCACACCAAGTGAGTTTCATCATATTTGATAATGAGAGGTGAAATCCAGAAAATAGTTCTATATTAAATAAATGGTATAATGGTAGCTACTCAGGAATTTTTTTAAATGAAATTTCCAAGTCAGGTCAATGTGCGACTTTTACATCTTGCAAAATCTAAACATACTACCCATATTTTCCACATTTATTACAGTAACATCATTACTCATATAAAAATAAAACAGAAAAACAAATACAAATTGGGACACTAAAATCAAAAAGTGTGGGAAACAACTCTGTCTGTTAAAGATATTGATTCATCATGAGGAAAAATAATTTAAATCACTTTCAAATAATTTGTTAATACCACAGAGGATTTCATGTTATTTGGAAACGAGTAAGATTTTGGTGTTTGTGCATTTTACACCTTTTTGTATTAGAGATAAATTCTTTAGGTTACAGTGTAGGTCACATTTACTTCTTGTATTATTATGTTAGTATGTTTCATTTGTTTCGTCATAAGAAGGGTTGTCAGGTATGAAAGTCATAATACAAAAGATACTGTGAGGTAGTGGTTGCTTAAAATGACTATGGCAAAACAATTTTGAAAACATTCCACACATAACTCCAGTAAGTGTGAAAATTTTTTTATGGCGATGAATTGCTCCAGAAGATGATTCCATAACTAATAAGTAAATGGAAAAAACGGTACACATTGAAACACCGATACCTTCAGTATTGTAATTGATCTTTCCTGCCCTTCCAAATAATTATTTTTGGTTAACAAGTTTACCTTAAAGTTTAGAATTCCATCAAAATTGAAGTAACTGGACATAGAATACTAACTCCTAGATGGAAAAGTCTGCTGAGAGGAACCATTCAAGTATTCATCTAAAATAATTTATAAAATAACAACAAATGCAAAACTGGACGGCTGGAAAGTGACATGAACTTCACTCTTCCAAAACAATAAACCAGAATCATAAGTGCTGTATTACTTCATTTAAGCACTTGGATATATTAATTTGATGTTAACATATTGTTTATCAGTGTAGCACTTACTAATTTCTTAGCATAAATGGCACTAGTTGGAGAATTACCTAACTTCATTACTGAGGTATGAGTTTTTCAGAATGAATATTTGGAAGAGTTGCAAAGTGGCAAGGGGAAGCCTCTTTTGACCCTGGGTGGCAAACCTTTAGACAGAGGACCTACAGAAGCCACCACTAGCTACTGTTTTGAGATTGTGGTTTTAGTAATTACCTGATGACATCTTCACATTGAGGCTACATGGCGAGGAACAATTACTGAAAATTTTGTAACATCATGAGGCAACTCACAGTGCAGAGCAAACTACTGTCCATCAAAAAGTGGTCACCTGCTGTTTCTCAAGCAAGGCTGTCTGTGGCGGTTGGCCAAAGGGCTACCCCAATACTTCTAACAAACAAATTTGTGGCACCTACTTCCACTGACAGAGCCTGTGGGATCCTGCCTCCCCTCTGCCAAGGTCAGGCACCTATTAAAGCACAAGAAGGGCCTGTTAGTTGTAGGCAGTTTAAATTTTAGGTGTGGGTGGGGGTCTGCCTTAGAGAAATGTTCTCATGAAAGAGGACCATCTCAGCAAGCATTCACTTTGTATATCAAGAGAAATCATCTTCCATCTGAAAGTGACTATCCCACGAACTATTGAGAGCACGAGTTGCAGTCAGCTGTATATCATCACTGATTATGGCACCAATAATATCTGTTGTTCAGGATATGACACCATACTTGTTTCTCTGTAGAGTGTGATGGAAATGGTGATGACAGGTATCTTCACTAAGATTGGGGTTTTAGCAGCATCATTCTGAAGACTTACGAAGGCCCTCATGTCAGGAACTGTGTGGAGAGTCTAAAGAGACTTCACTAGTTCTGCTATGAGCTCTGATGTTGATTCCTCAACCTACACTACACTTGAAAAGTCATCATGGATAGGTTTGGCATGCAGTATACATTGGGAATGGGCATGAACGTGGCAGTGTGTGCATGAAATGTGAATATTTTTAAGACTTAAGAGAAACACTGAGACCTCTAGTAGAAAAACCAGCAGCAGACAAAGCAACTACTGTAACAGATCAGGATGAAAATGTGGAGAGTGAGGCTCTTAAAATATTATTTGTTAATTGCCCAGCTAGCCAAGCATATTAAAGTGCCTGCTCCTGGGGTACATGGTAGCATGCCGATTGGGAATCGAATCCACCGGCTGGATTAATCATGGAGGCCAAATGTGCTGTCAAGCCTTTTAGGTGGTTTCCCACATCTGAACAGGTAAATACTGGGCTCGTACCTATGTCTCACCTCAGATAGATGCTATGCGAACATTTAGAAAACATTCTCGCACTTGAACATTATGTACACTAGACTCAGGCAGATAGGGTACACAGATTCCATTCCAGGAGAAGTGATGGTGTCAGGAATGACATATGGCCACCCATTACAACTAACATTATCACATCTGAAATAACATGCCAAACTTGTGGAAGCACAGGAAAACACTAGGAAGAAGAAGAATTGTTAGAGCATTCACAACAATGTCCAAGAACCTTCTAGATATCAGTCAACTCGACCCCATCTTTAGAACTGAGACTTGGTTCAAATCCACTGTAGAGAGTAGAGAAATTTTTATCAACATGTAAAACGTATATAGGAAAAATAGTAACAATATTGTGAACAGTATAGTTGCTACTCACCATATAGCGGAGGTGCTGCGTAGCAGATAGGCACTACAAAATAAGGTTTTGGCCAACACGGTCTTTGTCAAAAACAGATCTCACACACACACACACACACACACACACACACACATATGATTGCAGTCTCTGGCAGCTGAGGCTGTGTGTGTGTGTGTGTGTGTGTGTGTGTGTGTGTGTGTGTGTGTGTGTGTGACAGTCTCTTTGTAGTGCCTATCTGCTGTAGAACATCTACGCTATATGGTGAATAGCAACTATCCTGTTCATAATATTGTTACATTTAATCCCTGATTTTCCATTGTTTGATATAGAAAAGATAGATTAGACTGTTCAAGAGCAGCAGCAGCAGTGGTTATGGTAAGAATCAGAAACATTAGGTCTAGCAAGGTCCAAAATGAGTCTGTCTGTGAGCTACTACTGCCAATAGTAAATGCAATGGGTGGGCTTGGATTAATAATCGAATGTTTCTACAGGCCACCAGATTCAGACACATCAGTCATAGAGTCTTTCAAAGACATATGAAACTTCATAGTGTGGAAATTTCCCAAGCTATTGTAACAGTAGGTAATGACTTTAGCTTGTTCTGTAACACCTGGGGAAACTACAGATACATAATCAGCAGCAATGACAAACAGTTTTATGAAGTAATACTGAACTAATTTGCAGATAACTAACTAGTCCAGTGGCCCACTAGTGAAAGAAACAGGCTCGATCTTAGCACAAGTGTCACCAATGAAACACAGATTAGCAATCATGGTGGTATTATGGATATGAGGATACCCAATGGCAATAAACTCATTAAAAAAGCTAAGAGAACGTATGTTTGGTTGAACTAACAGACAGTTACCAACAACCTTCCATCACACACTATGATGTGGCTGGTGAACTATAGGTGTAGATCAAATAAACTCAGAATATTCAGTTAAAATTTTACAAACACAGAACAATTGTGGTTAAAGCTCAAAGCCATTATAAACCAAGTAAACTAACAAAAGATGGCAAAGGCTCACCTTGATTTAAATGTTCCCTCCAAAGCACTTCGTAAAAACAGAGATTACTATATTCTCGTTACATCAGTGAATGAACAGAAACTGATCGAGAAGACTAACAAGCGGCCTGTGCATCTGTAGGAAGGGTTATGTGCAAAGGATGTGAAAATTTCCCAAAGTCGGATCCTGGCAAAGTGTTTCTGGTCATAAGTAACCAAAGGATTCAAGCCTGTATCCAGTTCCTCCTGTGCCACTCAGATAATGAATTTGAAGAGAGGAGTCAAGGAAGCTGAAATTAAATTCTAAATTTAGAAATGTGTTCTCACATAAGTATGCTACACCAATGTTGACTCTCTCTCTCTCTCTCTCTCTCTCTCTCTCTCACACACACACACACACACACACACACACACACACACACACACACACACACACCCACACGAACGAGAAATACTGAAAAAAGGCCACTGGTGTTAAATAACAATTATGAGTGTTCAAAGTGAATAAGGAATAAGGCACAAGTTTCTGATGGTATTTCTACTAAATCTTACAGAGATTACAATTTGAAATTAGCCCCTTTCCCTAACTTATATTTACAAACAATCTTTTGTACAGTAAGCAGTGTGTTGTGGCTTTTTGACACATTGATACAAAGAGTCCCCCCACCCATGAACCACGGATCTTGCTGTTGGTGGGAGGGCTTGCGTGTCTCAGCGATACAGATAGCCATACCGTAGGTGCAACCACAACGGAGGGGTATCTGTTGAGAGGCCATACAAACACATGGTTCATGAAGAGGGGCAGCAGCCTTTTCAGTACTTGCAGGGACAACAGTCTGGATGACTGACTGATCTGGCCTTGTAACATTAAGCAAAGTGGCCTTGCTGTACAGGGACTGCGAATGGATGAAAGCAAGGGGAAACTAGTCATAATTTTTCCTGATGGCATGCAGCTTTACTGTATTGTTAAATGATGACGGCATCCTCTTGGGTAAAATATTCCGGAGGTAAAAAAGTCCCCATTCAGATCTCCAGGCGGGGACTATTCAGAAGGATGTCGTTATCAGGAGAAACGAAACTGGCGTTCTACGGATCAGAGTGTGGAATGTCAGATCCCTTAATCGGGCAGGTAGGTTAGAAAATTTAAAAAGGCAAATGGATAGATTAAAGTCAGACATGGCAGGAATTGGTGAAGTTTGGTGGCAGGAGGAACAAGACTTCTGGTCAGGTGAATACAGGGTTATAAATGCAAAATCAAATAGGGGTAATGCAGCAGTAGGTTTAATAATGAACAAAAAAATAGGAGCGCGGATAAGCCACTATGAACAGCGTAGTTAATGCATTATTGTAGCCAAGATAGACATGAAGCCCACATCTACGACAGTAATACAAGTTTATATGCCAAATAGCTCCACAGATGAAGAGATTGAAGAAATGTATGATGGGATAAAAGAAAATATTCAGATAGTTACGGGACACAAAAATGTAATAGTCATTGGGGACTGGAATTTGATAGTAGGGAAAGGAAGAGAAGTAAAAGTAGTAGGTGAATATGGACTGGGCATAAGGAACGAAAGATGAATCTGCCCGGTAGAATTTTGCATAGAGCACAGCAGTCATAGCTAACACTTGGTTTAAGAATCATGAAGGAGGGCTGTATATGTGGAAGAGGCCTGAATACACTGGAAGATTTCATATAGATTATATAATGGTAAGACAGAGATTTAGGAACCAGGTTTTAAATTGTAGGACATTTCCAGGGGCAGATGCGGACTCTGACCACAATTTATTGGTCGTGAACTGTAGATTAAAACTGAAGAAACTGCAAAAAGATATGAATTTCAGGAGATAAACTGAAAGAACCACAGGTTGTAGAGTGTTTCAGAGAAAGCATTAGGAACGATTGACAAATACAGGGGAAAGAAATACAGCAGAAGAAGAACAGGTAGCTTTGAGAAATGAAATAGTGAAGGCAGCAGAGGTTCAAGTGGGTAAAAAGACAAGAGCAAGTAGAAATCCTTGGGTAACAGCAGAGATATTGAATGTAATTGATGAAAGGAGAAAATATAAAAATGCAGTAAACGAAGTAGGTGAAAAGGAATACAAACGTCTCAAAAATGAGGTTGATAGGAAGTGCAAAATGGCTAAGCAAGGATGGCTCAAGGACGAATATAAGAATGTAGAGGCATATATCACTTGGTGTAAGAGAGAGACTGCTTACAGGAAAATGAAAGAGAGCTTTGCAGAAAGGAGAACCACCTGTACGAATATCATCAAGAGCTCAGATGGAAAACCAGTCCTAAGCAAAGAAGCGAAAGCAGAAAGGTGGAAGGGGCATATAGAGTGAAACGATAATTAAATCAAGACTCTACACTGTCAACAGGCATTGATATAAATCAACGGGGACAGTTGAAAATGAGTTCCCCGACCGGGACTCGAATCCGGGAACCCCTCCTTACATGACAGATGCTCTATCTGAGCCACTGAGGCATAGCAGATAGTACAACTGCAGGGATTTATCCCTTGCATTCTCCCTGTGAGACCCACATTCCCAACTTAATGTCCCCGTTGATGTATATCAACACCTGTCGACAGCTTAGGGTCTTGATTTAATTATAATTTCATTCTAGAGTGCTGCATGGTCACCAATAGTATCTTTTCTTTCGGACACGCCCGCAAGAACAGATACCATCTTCATGTAGTTTAACCGGCCATTGACCTCCCTCTTCTGTGCGGATGCACACGTACTGCCCGAACTCTTACGGGAATCAGTAAGATTGTCTACCAGAAGTAATGAGTGTAATGGGCAGGAGCATTATGAATGTAGTGTGTGGAAATTAAGCTGGGAATGTGGGTCTCACAGGGAGCATGCAAGGGATAAATCCCTGCAGTCACGCTATCCTTTGTGCTTTCCATGGCTCAGATGGATAAAGCATCTGCCATGTAAGCAGGGGATCCCGGGTTCGAGTCATGGTCGGGGTACACATTTTCAACTGTCCACGTTGATGTATATCACTGCCTGTCGACAGCATAGGGTCTTAATATAATTATGATTTCATTCTAGAGTAGAGCATGGTCACCGAAGGTATCTGTTCTTTCGGATATGTCCAAAAGAACAGATACCATCTTCATAGAGTATATAGAGGGTCTATACAAGGGTGATGTAGTTGAGGGCAACATTATGGAAATAGAAGAGGATGTAGATGAAGATGAAATAGGGGATATGATACTGGGTGTACAATTTAACAGAGCACTGAAAGATCCACGCCAAGGAAAGGTCCCTGGATTAGACAACATTCCATCATGACAAAACTCTATCATCTGATGATCAAGGTCTATGAGACAGGCGAAATACCCTCAAACTTCAAGAGGAATTCCAGTCCCCAAGAAAGCAGGTGTCGATAGGTGTGAAAATTATTGAACTATCAGTTTAATAAGTCATGCCTGCAAGAAACTAATACGAATTCTTTACAGACGAATGGAAAAACTGGCAGAAGATGGTCTTGGGGAAGATCAGTTTGGATTCCACAGAAATGCTGGAACGCGTGAGGCAATACTGACCCTATGACTTATCTTAAAAGATAGATTAAGGAAAGACAAACCTATGTTTCTAGCATTTGTAGCCTTAGAGAAAGCTTTCGAAAATGTTGACTGGAATACTCTATTTCAAATTATTAGGGCGGCAGGGGTAAAATACAGGGAGTGAAAGCCTATTTATAATTTGTACAGAAACCAAACTGCAGTTGTAAGAGTCAAGGGGCATGAAAGGGAAGCAGTTGTTGAAAAGGGAGTAAGACAAGGTTGTAGCTTATCTCCGTGTCATTCAATCTATATATTGAGCAAGCAGTAAAGGAAACAAAAGAAAAATTTGGAGTAGGAATTAAAATCCATGGAGAAGAAATAAAAACTTTGAGGTTTGCTAATGACATTGTAATTCTGTCAGAGACAGCAAAGGACTTGGAAGAGCAGCTGAGTGGAATGGACCGTGATTTGAAAGGAGGATATAAAATGAACACCAACAAAAGCGAAACGAGGATAATGGAATGTAGTTGAATTAAATCAGGTGATGCTGAGGGAATTAGATTAGGAAACGAGACACTTAAAGCAATAGACGAGTTTTGCTATTTGTGGAGCAAAATAACTGATGATGGTCGAAGTAGGGAGGAGATAAAAGTTAAGCTTACAATGGCAAGGAAATTGTTTCTGAAGAAGTGAAATTTGTTAACATAGAGTATACATTTAAGTGTCAGGAAATTTTTTCTGAAAGTATTTGTATGAAGTGTAGCCATGTTTGGAAGTGAAAAACAGACGATAAATAGTTTAGACAGGGAGAGAACAGAAGCTTTCGAAATGTGGTGCTACTGAAGAATGCTTTAGATAAGATGAGTAGATCGCATAACTAATGAGGAGGTACTGAATCGAGTTGGGGAGAAGAGGACTTTGTGGCACAACCTGACTAAAAGAAGGGATTGGTTGATAGGACACATTCTGGGGCATCAAGGGATTACCAATTTATTACTGGAGGGGAGCATGGGGGGGTAAAAATCATAGGAGGAGACCAAGAGATGGATACACAAAGCAGATTCAGAAGGATGTAGGTTGCAGCAGTTACTCGGAGAGGAAGAGACTTGCACAGGATAGGGAAGCATGGAGAGCTGCATCAAACCAATCTCTAGACTGAAGATCAAGACTAAAACAATGATACAAAGAGTGTAGAGGATAATATATACAATATAAAATCTTATAAACAAACATCTAGAGCATTTTGAGCTTCCAGCAGGTAGTCTTCTGATCTACCAAGTATGATCTTGTGGGGGATTCTTCTGTGAGGTATCTCATAGGCAGTTTGTCTCCGGAATCACAAAGTGGAGTGGCTGCTTACCAGACGTGTGTAAAAAATGAATGCACATCTGCCGTGTTAGGTTCTAGTTCTCTTCATCATTAACCATGTTTTGTGTGGCAAGTCAAGTCCTGGTGTTTTTGGGTGATACATGGCATATTATAACCTTGTCGCCCAGTACATTCTTGGGTCTACGGACCTTTCGCAGTGACACTTGCTGTTACTTTTAGTTGTCGTCTAGACTGGAGTCAGCTATGATTTGCATCACTGACATTCTGATGGATTGGTAGGTTTTTACCGTTCATGATCTTATTGTACTATTTGTGAGAGCGTCTATGTGTTGTAAATGAAAGTGTGGAATGTGGCTTAGTACTGGCAACCATTCTGTAGTCTTTGATTTGATAACAACAGCCATCATTTTCATGGTGTTATATAGTTGGACATCTATCTTTTGTATATATGGGCTGTTTAGCAAAACTGGAGCACAATATTCAGTGGTTGAGAAGACAAGACTCAGAGCAGAAGAACATTGGGTGAATGCAGTGCTTCTTAGATTGTACCATGAAGTTTTCAAATGATGTTCCTTATTTTCAATACTTCAACTGTTTTTGTCAGATGCTCTCTGAAATATAGAGTTCTATCACAGGCTGTACCAAGACATTTTATGTTTTACTGTGAATAAGTATAGTGTTTTCAAACTGTATGATCTTCCAGCATGTTTATTATTTAGGCGGAAACAAGAAACCTCTGTTTTGGTGGTGTTGGTTGGAGTCTCCATTTGTGGAAGTACTTTCCCACTTCACTGAAGTTCTCGGGTTGACATAATCAAATTTCCTTAATTTTGTTTTTGTCATGTTTGTAATGTACAAGCTGAAGAAAAGGAGAGAAAAGCTTATGCCTTGATAAACCATTTTCTAATTTTGTTGGGGAGCTGCTGATGCTCCATGACTACTTGGAACAGTTGGCCATGTAGCACATTGTTGGTTATGCAAGCGATTGGTTTGTAAGGAACTGTATGAAGAAGCTTGTATATCATGTCTTCTTTCCTCACTGTATCATAGACTGCTGATAAGTCAATGAATGCAGCTGTGGTTTTAAGTTTTCTTTGAAATTCTACCTCGATGTACATGGTGAGTTACAGAACTAAACTGTGCAGCGTTGTTTTGGCTGGAAGCCTGTTTGTCTGACAGAGATTGCTTCAAGTAATCTTGTACTTATTCTACTATGATAAACTGTTCTAGTAGCTTGAAGTCACAGATACCAGGCTACTGTTCTGCAGCTCTTAGTCATAGCTGGTTTGCCAGGTTTTAATACAGCAATCATCTTCAGGCATTTCAAATCTTGTGGGACATTGCTGATTTGCATAATGTCTCTGAAGAACTGAGACAGTCACACTTTTGAGTATTTCTCACTGCTAGTTAGGAATTTAGGATGGACGTTGTCAAGTCATCGTGCTTTTGTTTGCTTAACATTTTTAAGTGCTGTTGAGTTTTCTTCACAAGTAAAGCTACAGGATTGGTTGGCTTCTGGGGCTTTTGCTTTTAGGGTTTTGAGTTCTAATTTCACATTGACTGTGTTGTGTTTGGTGTTCTGGGTGTCGCTTCTAGATATGAAGGAATGGCATTCTGATTAACTGTTGTCTCATTTCCTCATGTGGGGGGCCTGCATCCTACTTTCCATAACGAGGTCCATGCTCATCAGAAAATTTAGGCTTTCCACTATTTCCACCTACTTTCAATGTCTAGTTACATCTAAACTGTGTAGTTGTTCATCTGCTATTTCTTGATCACCATTTTTAAGAAAGTTTTGGTTCAACTCCTCACTGTTTTTGGACCAGCCAGGTATCTATTGCGTTTGGTAGTCTTCTGGTGTACATTATTTGGCAGACTGAATTATGGCGTTGGCTAATCTTTTGTAAATGAACACATGCATTGAATCACAGACAAACAATGCAATGGCTAGTCTGTTGCAGTGTCCAGATTCTATGCTCAAAGATTATAATCTTTTTGGGGCAGGGGGGGGGGGGGGGGATAAGCTTCTCTCAAAGAATTAGTATGGGGGGAAAAAAACACTAATGTGAACAGTTTGCTTTAATTCTACACTACACGGGGTGTCACACCTAACTCCGCCACCTCATATATTTCTGAAATGAAACAAAATGTGAAACATGCAACTGGCCAGTGACGAAGCAAGCTGGAATATTTTTACTTCCCCTCTTGTTTTGCCATCTGCCTCCTTAAAATTCAGTTTTTCACTTTTAACTAATCACCATTAACATACGTGACTATAATCTGCATTTTCATAAAAGACAAAGGTTGGCCCTCAGTTTTAAAAGAATATGTATGGATGGATGGATATGTGGTGTGTGTGTGTGTGTGTGTGTGTGTGTGTGTGTGTGTGTGTGTGTGTGTGTGCATGTGTGTGTGCGTGCGTGCGTGTGTGCGTGCGCGCGCTCTCGCGAGTATATACCTATCCTTTTTTCCCCTAAGGTAAGTCATTCTGCTCCCGGGATTGGAATGACTCCTTACCCTCTCCCTTAAAACCCACATCCTTTCATCTTTCCTTTTCCTTCCCTCTTTCCTGATGAAGCAGCCGCCGGTTGCGAAAGCTAGAAATTCTGTGTGTGTGTTTTATTTATTGTGCCTATCTACCGGCGCTTTCCCGCTTGGTAAGTCTTGGAATCTTTGTTTTTAATACCACTAATTGTACCTCAAGTTTTAATTTTGGTAGAAAAAACAAACATGTGCCTTAAAAAAAAAAACTAACTTTGTATTGAAAGTGATGTTTGTTTACTTGTAGTGATTCTGCACTGCTGTACATTGTGTGAGTTCCTGAAGTAGGGGCATCCCTGGCCAGTTGCATTTTCCACATTTTGTTTCAGTTTGGAAATATCTGAGGAGGCAAAGTTAGGTGGGACACCCAGTATATGACAAACAGTAGTTGTAGTAGTTAAAACAGGTAGATTCTATGCAGCTTCATGTTTTTGGAGGGCATTAACTGATCAATTAAATTTTGGGCATGCAGCCACATAAACACTATTTCTTCTCCTAATATTTTGGTCTTACCTTTTTCAGCCATCTTCAGAGTGAGGTGACAACTGAAGCTACAACACTGACGTCACACATTTCAACTGGCGGACTGTGCCACTGTGCATGCAGCCCCAGATACACAAGCACCAGAGACTTTCATCAGTGGCAAAGAAGTATGAAGAAACTGAATCTGGGGTTACGTGTGTAATGGATCTGGGAGATGTGTTATTTTATACCGGATTTGTCAATACCAAATCTAATGAGGAAGGTTGTAAATCTTTTCTTATATTTTTGTCAGACTATTTTTTGTGAATTGTAATTTGCTTATTTTATGCTAATTTTCTTATATGTTCGAGAGTGACGGCATATTGATTAATATTAGTAGATGTGACATATAATATCAAAGAGACTGGTTACAAGTGGAAGCTTGTGTGTTGTGTGAAATGTCTGACACTGGAGCCGTCTTTGACCGTAGTCAGTCGGCAGTGAACACTCAGTGTGTGACGGTGGAACAATGTACAGGTCCCCATTATAATAATTTGCAAGTGACCAGCAAAAATGAGTTATTCTACTACCTTTTTATATAAATATCAAGAAGGAAGCACATTCGGAAAAATGGTATTTGAAGCACCAAAAATGAGGCAAACACATTGAACCAGGACATTTCCGCATCCGACGAAACAGCATTATGGACTCATACTTTCACTAGACAACACAAAAAAGTCAAATATCATCTTATAAACATCCACGGAAAAGTGATTACTGTCACGAAATATGCTAAATTCAAGTATATAAAAATAGTGAGCATATTTCATGTGGTCAATCTATGCTGGGGTATCATTGTATCATTATAAGCTGCATTGCACTGACATTTTTGTGAGTTTATTAACAAAAGTGCCGGATTCCATGGAAACCCTCAAAGACATCACCACAGCACAGTTCATAATCATTCATCAATATCCAAGAATGGAGCAATCATTTAATAACAGGTTAAGTTTATGCATATTTCTTTACCAACAATCAATGTCAGTATGCATTGTTTATATACCTGCAGTCACAGGTGCAATGGTGCAGTCTGTGGGTTTAAATGGACTGAGAGAGAGCTGTGGCTTTGGTCTGTCAGCTCACTTTGAAGATGGCTGAAACGTATAAAGCAGAAATTCAGGAAATTAAACAGGGTTTATGTAACAGCATGCCCGAAATTTAACAGATCAGGTAGAATCTGTCCTCTCACATTTCTGAAAGGTCTTCAACACAGTACCACAATATTTACTAATAATCAAAATACTAATATGAAGTATCTCCACAGACATATAATTTGCTCAATGGTTTTTAAAATAATAAAAACCACTACATTACTGTGGACAAAGAATGTTCGACAGAAACATAAGTAATGTCTGGTATGTCCTAATGGGGCATAATAGGATTTCTAATATTCTCATGATACAGAACTGATTTGTGCGACAGGATCAACAACAACATCAGATTGTTTGCTGATGATGCTGTTGTCTGCATGACAGCTTAGTCATTGGGCAATTATATGGGAATACAAGAGACATGGAAAAAATCCACTTTGTTTAATGAATAGCTACTACCTTTGTTAGTGATGAATTCAATATAATACCCATAACTAAGACAAAGGACCCAACAGGGTCTGATAACGTGATTAGTGGTAAACATCTGGGGATGTCACATCATTTTAAATATTAAAGAGTTATACTATGGAGTATTGTGAAATGGGATGGATAAGTAAAAGCAGTAACACTAACACAAATGGAAAACTATGGTCTGTTGGAACAGTTTGAGAAAGTGCAGTGTATCTGCTGGAGACATTATATACGAGATGCTAGTGCATCAAATTCTTGAGCATTTCGCTAGTATTTGAAATCCTTATCAAGTAACGCATGATAGCAAACACTGAATAAACTCTGAAGTGCACTAATAGGTTTGTAACAGGTAATTACAGCCCATATAAAAATTTACTATGCATGATGGGAGAATCTTTGAAAGAAAGGTGACATTGTTCTTTTGAGACCTTTTTGAGTATATTCTGAGAACCAGTACTAGAGGAAGACTGTGTGACAGTTCTGCAGCAGCCATTATACATATCACGTAGGGATAATGAGAATGGGATAAAGGGAGATTATGGCACATACAGAGCAGACAGATAACCATTTCTCCCTTTGTTCAATACAAGAATGGAATAGAACAGAAAATTGTTAATACTGGAATGAAGTATCCTCCATCGTGCACTGCACAATAGCTTGTGGATTATATATTTAGGTGTAGAATATTAAGTTCACTATAGAAAAAAATGGCTCTGAGCACTATGGGACTCAACTTCTGAGGTCATTAGTCCCCTACAACTTAGAACTAGTTAAACCTAACTAACCTAAGGACATCACACACATCCATGCCCTCGGCAGGATTCGAACCTGCGACCGTAGCGGTCTCACTGTAGAACAAAAAAGGCCAATGTTCACCATTTCTGGAAGTACTAACTTACTGGAGGTATTGAGTTGACTGGAAACCCACACACATTGAAATCTATCTGCAAGCATCCACCTGTGATCATCTTTCTCGTACTTTGAATATTGTAAGAAGTTTGGTGTGTAGGATCTTCTAGAATTTAGTGCTCAAAGAAGCTGTGAAAATTTGACTGACAGAAACTTAGTCAGCCCAGTCCAGCACAACAAGTTCCTTTGAACAAATTTTGGGATCTGTTCCTGTTGTATTTTTGATCTCAGAGGGGTTGAGAGCTCAAGTGTTGATCTAATAACAATCTGGCACCAGCTAACAGTTTAAATGGCAAACCCAAAAGACTTGTGCACACAGTGCAGTTGCAAATTATATTTTGTAACTGAGCCTTTTTCCACTACATTTGATTCATTCAGCACAGTGTGCATGATAGCTTCCATTGGCAGACCAAACCTTTACAGTGGGGCTGTGACTAAAGCCTGGGTAGCTCAGAAAGTAAGAGCAATGCTCAGGGAAGGCACGAGTTTGTGTTCCAGCCTGCAACACAATCTTAATCTACCAAAGTTTCAAAACAACGAATTCCACTACAAACTAAAAAAATAATAGCCAAAAGAAACACCAACCAACCAAAACTTTTCCTCTAAGTCCCTGAACACCAAAACCAAGTTGTATGTACTCATTGCTCCACCCCATGAATTGGCCGACAACTTGCAAAATGATCAACAATTGCAAGAACCCATCTGACATGTTAAGAAACATTTCAACACCCATAATTTCCAAAAAGGTGCAAGTTTGTGAAATAAAAAAAAAGACTCCTTATTTGCTATTTATATATGTTTTCCCCTTCTCTAAACAGAGTACAAAGGCATAAATTTCTTAACAAACTTTTTTTCCCATAACTGGTTTGGGATGTGAGTTCATGTTCAGATGGTGGTATACATTTCTTGTGAAACTGACATATTTTGCACACAGTACCAAAAGAATGCTCTGTCTTCATTCGAAATGTGCTAACTGCACTAGTTATGTGAAATTTGAAGATAGCTTAGATACTAAACTACTTAAAGAAAAATAAATTGATTGCCTGACAAAACTATGCTTTGTTCCAGTGTTTTCTCATCACTGAAGTTCCATACAGTCGTAGAGTTCTGAAGCAAACAAGAATATTGTTACTTTTATGTTGTCTAGAGTATGATGTTCACCTCGTTTTCAAGCTATTTCATGAAATTTGACATGTGCAGCAGGGCGTAACTTCCTACTAACACAGTGCTTCTGTACCTGTGGAAGGAGAACACCTCTGTCGGGAGAATGCCAGGCAACAATTTGGCCCAGCACGCGGTCGCGGTTATTGCGCCAGTAGGTGAGCATTCGGCCCACTTCTAGGACACGCTGGGCTCCTTTCCAGTCACCAGTCAGAACGTGTTCTGCAAATTTCCCCATGAAGTCCCGTGACAAAGGATTGCCAACACGTGCTGATGCTCCATCTTTGTGAGGCAACTTCATAAACCTGTAACTTGCACACAGTTAGTTCAGACAAAATTACAAAAAGGGAGGGGGGGGGGGGGGGGGGGGGGGGGAATGAAAAATCTCGTCAAATAACTGTAACTGTAACACAGTGTTTGTTTGTAAAGACATTGCATTGTATACTGATATAAAGTTTATTATTCTGTATTTCAGTAATGTAAAATGATAAGCTTCTTATTAGTATGCAGTACAAACAAAGTAGTGGCCAATGGCCTTAACGCAGTGGTAACACCAGTTCCCATCAGATCACCAAAGTGCTGTTGGGCTTGGCTTGCACTTGAATGGGTGGCCACCCAATATGCCTAGTGCTGTGGGTGGGCAGGGTGCACTTAGCCCTTGTTAAGCAAATTGAGGAGCTATGTGATTGAGGATTAGCGCCTTCCGTTACAAAAACTGACAACGGCCAGGAGCGCAGTGTGCTGACCATATGCCTCTCCATATCCACATCCAGTGACACCAGTCAGCTGAAGATGATATGGCAGCTGGCCAGTCCCATTGGGCCTTCGTGTTCTGTTCCGACAGAGTTCAATTTAGTTTAGTTTAGTATTTAATTAATGATTAGTAGTGATGAATAATGAATATTTTGGTTACTCACATGTACATTGGAGGGAACTATATGATTACACTTACGTCTAAGGCCATGGTTTGAAAATGGACGTGATAGTCCAAAACTAGTCTCCACAACGAAATTACTAGTTCCGCAACTGTGACAGATATTGGAAGAAAATAAAAATTTAATACCCAAGTTGCTGGTCCTATCCCCCATCAGTATGTTGAAACTACATAAACCAATATTTTATTCTAGGCACTCGAACAAGAAAATGCGATACTGACACATAACTGGCTCTGATTCAGAAAAATCATTTTTGTGAAACACACCCAGCATTACTTGCACAAAATAATGAGTGATACCAGCAGGGGATCTAAGCTGTTTGCATGTTCCTAGATTTGGAGCAGGTTGTGTTACACCATTCTTCACAAGCATCTTGTTCCAGCGTAATCGCAAGCACTGGCATGAAGATGATGAACGCAAGAGTAGAGAAGGCAGTAAGACGACGACAGCCAATGGTGTTCTGATTAGGACTGCACCTTGACAGGAGCGGCCTCTACCTGAGGAGAATATAAGTGCTGCTTCTGCCAGCCTCAGCCGGAGAGTAAAAGATGGGCACTAACAGAGAGACCTAAATGAGCAGTGGTATTAATGACAGCAGTGACATATGAGCGAGTGTGAATGCTTACATGGACATTGTATATAGTGAAGGACGTCGCCCATCATTATAAATCCAAAGTTAAGTATTGTCAATCTTATTTATTGTAATAAAAACCATTAATGAGATTTGCTTTAATTGCTGTATAGATACCTGAGAAAGCAGCATCCTTTACACACCCTATAAGAGACGAGTGGGCAGGACGTCACAAATCTTCTAATTAAACTGCAAACATATGGAATATAATCTCATCTACACAACTGGATTAGGAATTTCTCAGAAAGGTCACAGTACGCAGAGATTAACAAGATCTCATCCAGTGAAACTGACATTTTATCTTTCATTCCCAAGGAAGTGTGATAGAGCCTTTGCTATTATTGATACACATTAATGATTTAGATGACAATATTAGCAACCCTCTTAGCCTGCTTTCAGATGACACTATTGTTTACCATCTAGTGAAGTCAACAGAAGATCCAAATGAAAAACAAAATTATTTATACAAGATGTATGAATGTTCCAGACAGTGGCAATTGACCTTAGACAATAAAAAGTGAGAATCCCCCCATATGAAAACTAAGACTGAGTTTCTGTCACATGATAAATGACACAATTTTACATACAGTATATACAACTAAATATTTAGGAATTGCAGTTGGGAACAACTTAAATTGAAATGATATTACAGACCATGTTGTTGGAAAAGTGAATAAAAGACTGTCTTTTATTGGCACAACACTTGGAAGATGCAACAAAACCACTCAACAAACTGTGTACATTATGCTTGTTTGTCCTCTTCTAGAGTACTGTAGTACAGTATGGGATCCCTGCCATATAGGATTGATACAAGACAATGGAAAAAGTTCACAGAACAGCAGTTTGTTTTGTATTATCACAAAATATATGAGTGTGTGTCAGTAATATGAGAACCAAGTTGGGATGGCTATAACTGAAACAAAGGCTTTCTTCATTGCAGCACAATATTTTCCTGAATTTCAAACAAGATATTTCTCCACCACATACCACAATACTTTGTTGGCTCATATTTACAAAAAGAGGAATTAGAATTATGATGAAATGATAGTAATCAGAGTTTTCACAAAAATATTTAGGTGTTGATTTTTTCCATGCGCTAACCAGCAGCTGACAGTAAATATAGTTTGCTGTGACATCTTGCTGCCTCTTCAGAACATTTAGGTGTGAACTGCAGAATAATTATATCAATGTAGTTGAAAAATCCTTAAAATACGATACTCACCAGTGTCCTTCCACTTCAATCCCTGTCCACACTCCAGTACCGTGATACCATTCTGGTGGACAACTTTTGCCATCTTCGTGCCCTTTACATACTGCAGAGTGCTCAGTTTCTTCACTTTCATCTTCTTTCAATGGGATAGGCAAGTCTTCGGTTTTTGACGTCTAGTAAAAAGCAGTTCAAATAATCAACAGAAATTGTATGAATAGCAGGCTCACTATGTTTAAAACATCAGTGTTAATAAGGTAACAATGTTTCAAATAGCACACACAACTCAGGTAAGAAGCTGCTCACCACAAAGAGGAGGCACTGAGTTGTAGATGTGCAAAATGAAAAGAGAATGATAGAAATATTGCAGCATTGAGACAAAGACCAACAACTGACAAAAACATGGCTACTGTCTCTGGGCGCCATGACCCGGTCGCAGGCTTTGTCATCTGAAGACAATGGTCACTGTGTGTGTGTGTTTGTGTGTGTGTGTGTGTGTGTGTGTGTGTGTGTGTGTGTGTGTGTGTGTATTTTCTACTTCTGAAGGACTTTGAAGTCTGAAATATTTCTATCATTCTTTCTCATTGTGCCTGTTGTGACTCAATGCCTTCTCTTTGTTGTGACTAGCATTCTCTCCTTTTCATATTGTTATTCCATTGTGGACTTTCTGTTGTTTCATTTTGCCAATTGGCTTCTCTTCCATCTCACAACCCTGTGCTGTTTTTCTTTGTTACTATTGTCTATTGCATTACATTACTCACAGTCTGTCCATTTTTCTCTGCTTTCCACCAATGTTAAAGTTCTTCTCTTGGCAATAAATAAGAAAGATAATAAATTGCAATTTATAAGGTAAGATAGAAAGGAATTTAAAACAATAAGCCCAATGTTGAGTGTGAGAACATAATTTGAAGGAAAGCACCCCAAATTTTAAACTGAATGACATGGTGCTAATAAAAGTCTTTCATCCTAGTTCACAATTAAACAAAGAAACAAGCAAGTTTTTCCATCTTTATGAAGGTATGTACAAAATTGTAGGGATTGCACATCTAAATAATATAGACATGATCAAAAGATGTGTGTCATAATAAACACAGCTCATATAATTTCACGTCCTGTGTGAATTAAGCTGATTCACACTTATCAGGAGAAACAAAAATGGTGTTCTGTGAAACAGTGTGTAGAATGTCAGATCCCTTAATCGGGCAGGTAGATTAGAAAATTTAAAAAGGCAAATGGATAGATTAAAATCAGACATAGGGGGAATTGGTGAAGTTTGATGGCAGGAGGAACAAGACTTCTGGTTAGGTGAATACAGGGTTACAAATACAAAATCAAATAGGGGTAATGCAGGAGTAGGCTTAATAATTAATAAAAAAATCATAGTGCAGGTAAGCTACAACAAACAGCATAGTGAATGCATTATTGTAGCCAATGTAGACACAAAGCCCACATCTACCACTGTAGTACAAGTATATATGTCAACTAGCTCCGCAGATGATGAAGAGATTGAAGAAATGTCTGGTGAGATAAAAGAAATTATTCAGATAGTGAAAGGAGATGAAAATGTAATAGTCATGGGGAAAATTCGATAGTAGGAAAAGGAAGAGAAGGAAAAGTAGTAGGTGAATATGGAATGAGGGTAAGGAAAGAAAGAGGAAGCCGCCTGGTAGAATTCTGTACACAGTATAACTTAATCATAGCTAACACTTGGTTTAAGAATCATGACAGAAGGTTGTATTTTTGGGAAGAGATCTGGAGACACTGGAAGGTTTCAGATGGATTATATAATGGTAAGACAGAGATTTAGGAACCAGGTTTTAAATTGTAAGACATTTCCAGGGGCAGATGTGGACTCTGGCCACAATCTATTGGTTACGAACTGTAGATTAAAACTGAAGAAACTGCAAAAAGGAGCTAATTGAAGGAGCTGGACCTGGATAACCTCAGAGAACAATACTGACTCTATGACTTAACTTAGTAGATAGATTAAGGAAGGGAAACATATGTTTCTCGCATTTGTAGCCTTAGAGAAAGCTTTTGACAACGTTGACTGGAATACTCTGTTTCAAATTCTGAGGGTGGCAGGGGTCAAATACAGGGAGTGAAAGGCTATTTACAATTTTTACAGAAACCGGATGGCAGTTACAAGAGTCGAGGGGCATGAAAGGGACGCAGTGGTTGGGAATGCAGTGAGACAGTGTGACGAAGCATGCTGGGATAATTTTACTTCCCTCTTGTTTTGTCATCTGCCTCCTTAAAAATCATTTTTTCATGCCTGACTAACTACCATTAACATATGTGAGTATAATCTGTATTTTCATAAAAGAGAAAGGTTGGCCCTCAGTTTTAAAGAATATAACACAAGATCTAATATTGTGCTTAGTTATTTATATAATTGATTTTATAATTTATTTAGATTATGCCTAGTTAGTGTCTTTCGTTACAGGGTGAAACCAGAAATTGTTTCGTAACTTCAATTGACATATAAACAAATATAAATTCTGAACTAATTATAAACATTTGGATGAACAACTAATTGTGTTCTTTATGTATTTATTAGGCACTATTCAAAAACATGTTAGTAAAGCCAGCCCATAATTAATTCCAAAGTAATTATCAGTTTTGTCAAAACTATTGTTTGCATAATGATATTTGTTAATTTCATGATTTAAATAAATAATTCAGCTTACACATTGTAGTAGAAGAAACTGTTAATGAGAACAAACTTTTTGATGTATTCAGTTAATTTAATAAGTTAAGTTTTAATTGTAATTTCTGTAAATTAAACTTTGAACAATGTGTAGTTTCAGCACCTATTATTGTGATGATATAAAGGGCTTTTCTACTAGTAGATGTTCAATAGAAAAGTATTGTAGCATTATGTGGATGTTTGCCTGCAAACTATCAATGAGGCTTATTGAAAATTAAACAATAGAGCACTGGGCACATATTAAACTGTGTATTAATTGGGGGGGGGGGGGGGGGTGAACAGTGATAAATAAACAACTGTGAAATGCAACTGTGGACCTGTTGGCTACATTATTTAAAGTAGTCAGTGTCAAAATTACAAACCCCATTTTTAAGCCAGTGTAGCAGCACAGTATGTTGACACCAATGACAATCAACGAAAAAATAAAGCAGGTGAACGTCACATTTGGTGGCCCGTGTGGGGGCTATTGTATGTACGCACAATAAAACAGGACTCGCGAACTTCAAACAGTGAACTCAACAGCGGTTTACAGTGCAGCACATGGGTTTCATGGCCACAGTATAGCAGCAACCAATCAGTGAGTGGGTCCGATGGAAGCAGCCACTGAGTACAGGAGCAGCCTATCAGCACGTGGACACAGCTGACCAGAGATAAACACACCTCGCATTGCCGCAACTGTACAGATCGAGATGACAACCGAAGAGCAGCAAAAGAAGAGTGAATGAGAATAAGGTAATTTCATAGCAAAAGTTGTTTTAAGTTATACATAATGAGTGGCTTTAACGAACAAGACAATGTGACTGAGAACAAAGTTGTAGAGGTTAAGTTGTTAAATGATCAGAAAGACGTAAGTGGGACTGGTTCTGTAGACGATAGTGATTATAAATCAAACATGAATGTAACTTCGAATGATGGGGATGAAAGGCCTATTGTAAGTGGAATGATAAAAGCATCACATACATTGTATTGTGACGTGAGCGAAATGGATGAAAAGAATACTGAAGTGGATGAGATCGTTAAGGTTAAGGAGGAGAAACCTAGTAGCGAAAATCCACATGGGCAAAAGTTTATGGCACATGGAAAAGTGGAACAGATGGTAATGCAAATTATAGGTAGTCTAAGTAGAATGTGTATGAAAGAAGACATTAGTAGTGTAAAAGAACACATTAGCAGGGTGGAAAATGAAACTGATAGCATTAGGACTGACAAGGTTAACTTTAAGGATGAACTGAAGAAAGAAATTAAATAGGAGATTAAGGTAGTCAGCTCTCATCTTCCAGAATGAAATAAGAAGACTGAGCGGTAGTTAAAGATATGTGTTGAAAAGATAAAGAAAGTAGAGCAGACTACTATTGAGAAATTAACATTAATGAGTAGTAAATGAGAGAGAGAAAGAAGCTTGGTGATGACTGTAGTAGGAGGGTGGAGGCTTCTGAAAAACAGCGTAAAGATGAAGTCAAAGCTGCCAGGAATTTTTTTGCTGAAAACTGGGTTAAACTTGAGAACCAAAACGATCCAATTAAAAATGACGCAGAAACAGAGGTAGAAACCAAGTGTGCAGTAGTGGTAGAGGAAAAATTGGTAAAAGTAAATAAAAACATAGATTACAAATTGACTGAAATGGAGAAAAAGATGGAAGAGGTACAAAATCTAAAGCATAGAGAAAGTGAAAGTGGATCAGATTCTGACAGCAGTTGTAATGATGATAGCAATGACAAAGCCAGTAGTGATAAGGATGAGGTATTTAAATTTGTTGTTGTTGTTGTTGCTTTTGTTGTGGTCTTCAGTCCTGAGACTGCTTTGATGCAGCTCTCCATGCTACACTATCCTGTGCGAGCTGCTTCATCTCCCAGTACTTACTGCAACCTACATCCTTCTGAATCTGCTTAGTGTATTTTATCTCTTGGTCTCCCTCTACGATTTATACCCTCCACACTGCCCTCCAATGCTAAATTTGTTATCCCTTGATGCCTCGAACATGTCCTACCAACCATCCCTTCTTCTTGTCAAGTTGTGCCACAAACTCCTCTTTTCCCCATTAGTTATGTGATCTACCCATCTAATCTTCAGCATTCTTCTGTAGCACCACATTCCGAAAGCTTCTATTCTCTTCTTGTCCAAACTACTTATTGTCCATGTTTCACTTCCATACATGGCTACACTCCATACAAATACTTTCCGAAACGATTTCCTGACACTTAAATCTATACTCGAGGTTAACAAATTTCTCTTCTTCTTCTTCTTCTTCTTCAGTTTATAATTGATAATGATGGTCATGTGGTAAGAAAGAATAAAGGAAGACAATATTAGGCCCAATGAAGTGTTAGAGTTTGAGAGTGGTAATGAGGAAGAGGAGCATGCTATCTGTTATTTGACTGTGTCTGAAAATCATGTTGATAAGCAGGATGACAGTTTTTTCAGGGAAAGGATTAATGAGGATTTGTTGTATGAAGAAGATTATATAGTAAGTATAAAAGAAGGGTACAAGGGATACATGCTAAGTGTTTACTGGGCAGGTGGCAATTCACAGAGGGTAATGGTGATGCATGTGTCTGGAATAAAAATTGTTGGTGCTACTGGTAAGCTATCAAAGAGTGAGAACCAAGAGGTAGTATTAACTGTGGAATTGGCACGACAGCTGTGGGAGTGCAAATTTCTTGGTAATTCAAAATATCGACATTGAACCAGAAGAAAGACCTACAAGCAATTAGGATGTTTAGCATTCTGTGTTGGATTCATTATGTGGCAATAATGCTTAAACCAGCTGTCTGTCTCATTCCTAATGTTTCCTGAGGCAGTCAAACTCTTCTACTATCCTATCTGTAGTTGCATCTTGCATACCAAGTCTTAATATTAATTGTAAAACAGCAGAAGTGTTTGTTTTTAGTGCAGTCAGTATATGGAGATATCTACCTATGCACAGAAGTGTGTCATGGTACAGCATTTTCTAACATTAAGGAATTACAACTTTAAAAATAGTTGCCTGGAGTAATGTGTGGAAAGAATAAACAAAATTTGTAGGTATATCACCCTTCAGGCTAGAATATTAATCAATTTGATGGAATACAGTGAAATAAAATTGTTTCTATGTGATAATTTTGTCTGATCAGTAATGAGAGTTAAGTTTTCCTTAGCATAAGGATTTGTTACTGTGGAGTGTTTTTCAGTAGAGTCAGTTTTGCATTGGATAAGCAGTGCAGGTATTTATTTATTAGATAATGAAATAACGAATAATGTTAGGGTCTTAATGGTTAGGGAGTCTGTCTCTGCAGTATGCGCATTTTTCAGAATGCACTCCACTAGTTAACTAAGTGAGAAAGGTAAGTAAAATAATGGAACTGACAGACATGACTAATGCAAAAGACAAATGTGGGGTAACTGTATTGAGGATCTATTTGTGAACTAGGCAACAATGGAAACTGTGTATATTGTGCAATTCATGACATTGCAGATGGGAATGAGAGACTAACAGAAAGAGCAATATTTACAAGTCATATCGGATCTAAACATTAACTTTAAACTTCTATTTGTGTTCTGAGGAATTATGAGCTTAAAATGGTAATACTGGAATGAAGAAAAACAATTTTGTGATTAACTGACAATTGTGGTGCTACACTGATGTGAATATTTCTGACAGGTCAACTATTTGGTAACATTTTGTGAGGATTTAATTTTCTGGTTGAAAGAGAGTACTGCTCAGAGTTAAGTGAAGAAGCAGGGCAATGTTTTGGTACAACATCCATCCCCTTGAGTTAGATTTGAGTATTAATTAAGTTATGTGATGGTCATTCTATTCTTTTTTCACAATGTAATGATTAGTAAATCTATGCTACTGCACTTCTTGAGTTTTTGCTATTTTGCAAATGGGAAAGAAGCAAAAGTCTTTCAAGTTTAACCAGTTTCAGTCAGTTATGACTTAAAGTAAGGTTTTGTCGTGTAATGTGCACTTGATTTACAAATTCTTCTAGTTCGCACCTTTCGTACTATAGTCAAAGTTAGTGCTAATTATTGTAATGTTATGAGAACTACGTATTTATCTGTGATGTCATGACTATCATTTGCCATTAGTGTTAAAATATTTTTTTCTTAGACTTAAGTTAGAAGTAAAAGTAAGTGTACTAAAGTAGCTATTTTGACTAATTTTTTTATGTACTGTGGTGGAGGGGAAACACCTCCAAAGGAACTAATAGCAGTGCATTTCCTTACCAACTGCCACTTGGACCTGTTGAAGGCGTGGACAAATTGGTGAGAAAATGCATAAAAGCTCATTTAAAGTGTGAAAGTGCTTGTGAAAAATACTAAACATTGAGCAAGTTAAATTTTCTGTCTAAGTGAACTGCAATGTGCAATGTAATTTAACTTTTTGCAGCTTATGAGCATTTATATTTTTGGCAAGACAGGACTTGTACAAAGTGATATGTATCCTAAAATGTAATCTTTGTTTGTAATATTTTTTGTGTGTAGATTTTAACTCACAGTCTGGGGTAACTTGTGGTCACTGAATTGCCCAGTTAGCTATCTTCAATATCTATCTGGTCAATCCAATAAGGGGGCGATGTGACGAAGCAAGCTCAGAAAATTTTACTTACTCTCTTGTTTTGCCATCTGCCTCCTTAAAATTCAATTTTTCAATTTTAACTAATTAAAATTAACATACGTGAGTATCATCTGCATTTTCATAAAAAACAAAGCTTGGCTCACGGTTTTAAAGAATATAACACCAGATCTAATTTTGTGCTTAGTTTTATGTATTTAATTGATTTTCTAATTTATTTTGACCATTCCTAGTTAGTATCTTTTGTTATAGGCTGATATCAGTAATTGTTACGTAACTTAAATTCTGTTGTTGACGTATAAGCAAATATAAATTGTGTGCTAATTATAAACATCTGCAGGAACAACTAATTGTATTCTTAAAGGATCTATTCGGCTCTATTTGAAAACATGTTAGCAAAGCCAGCTCTTAATTAATTCCAAAGTAATTAACAGTTTTGTCCAAAGTATTGTTTGTATAATGATAATTGTTAATTTCATCACTTCAACAAATAATTCGGCTTAAACCTTGTACCAGAAGAAACTGTTAAAAAAACAAATGTTTCAATGTATTCAGTTAATTCAATGAGTTAAGTTTTAACTGTAATTTCTGTAAATTAACTTAGAACAATATGTAGTTTCATCACCTAATATTGTGAGGATACATAAGCGCTTTTACTGCTCGTAGATGTTCAATAGTAAAATATTGCAGCATTATGTGAATGTTCGCCTGCAAACTAGAGTCAAGGGACATCAAATGGAAGCAGTGGTTGGGAAGGGAGTCAGACAGGGTTGTTGCCTATCCCCGATGTTATTCAATCTGTATATTGAGCAAACAATAAAGGAAACAAAAGAAAAATTTGGAGTAGGAATTAAAATTCATGGAGAAGAAATAAAAACTTTGAGGTTTGCCGATGACACTGTAATTCTGACAGAGACAGCAAAGGAAATGGAAGAGAAATTGAACGAAATTGACAGTGTCTTGAAAGTAGGATATGAGATGGACATCAACAAAAGCAAAATGAGGATAATGAAATGTAGTCGAATTAAATCCGGTGATGCTGAGGGAATTAGGTTAGGAAATGATACACAAAGTAGTACATGAGTTTTGCTATTTATGGTGCTAAATAACTGATGATGGTCAAAGTAGAGAGGATATAAAATGTAGACTGGTAATGGTGAGAAAAGCATTTCTGAAGACGAGAAATTTGTTAACATTGAGTATAGATTTAAGTGTCAGGAAGTCTTTCCTAAAAGTACTTTTGTGGAGTGTAGCCATCTGTGGAAGTGAAACATGTTAGGGACAAGAAGAGAACAGAAGCTTTTGAAATGTGGTGCTACAGAAGAATGCTGAAGAGTAGATGGGTAGATCACCTAACTAATGAGGAGGTACTGAATAGAATTGTGGAGAAGAGAAATTTATGACACAACTTGATTAGAAGAAGGGATCGGTTGGTAGGACATGTTTTGAGGCATCAAGGGATCACCAATTTAGTATTGGAGCACAGTGTGGACAGTTAAAGTCATAAGAGGGAGACCAAGAGACGAATACACTAAGCAGATTCAGAAGGATGTAGGTTGCAGTAGGTATTTGAAGATGAAGAAGATTGCAGAGGATAAAGTAGCATGGATGCATCAAACCAGTCTCTGGACTGAACAACAATGACACTTGCTAGGTATCGTGTTGTCTACTATATTTCTTCTACCTTACATTTCTTTGTAGCAGTCTCTCACTCTTTTACCTATCTCCTTTAAAACTGTAATTACTTTTAACTGTCCCATATTTTATAGGGAACTTTGCAAAATAATTAATGCATACATAATGAGATAATTAGATGTAATGAATGACAGAGGGTTTTATTCATAGATGTTAAACCACATAACATATAAAACATTGCACAGCAGGTTGTTTGCACAACCTAGGTGAGCCTAAGTGAGTTGTTTCTTCTAAGAAGCACTGGACTGGCTGTTAGCTCTGAAGTTCTGAAAGGGGAAGAAAGATGGATATACCCTTAGCTATAAAGTGTAAAATATGAAGCTAACATCCAGGTATGATTGCTGAAACATGTAATAGGGGAGGGCATTCTAAGTTACAGTTCTATATGGGTAAATAATGGGTTAATATGTACAAAGAAGTACAATTAATACAGCACAGAAGACAGAAACTAGGACAGGTGTACACTTGCACACACACACACACACACACATATCCATCCGCACATACACAGACACAAGCTTGTGTCTGTGTATGTGCGGATGGGTGTGTGTGTGTGTGTGTGTGTGTGTGTGTGTGTGTGTGTGTGTGTGTGTGTGTGTGCGAGTGTACACCTGTCCTTTTTCCCCCTAAGGGAAGTCTTTCCGCTCCCGGGATTGGAATGACTCCTTACCCTCTCCCTTAAAATGCACATCCTTTCCTCTTTCCCTCTCCTTCCCTCTTTCCTGAAGAAGCAACCATCGGTTGCGAAAGCTAGTAATTCTGTGTGTGTGTTTGTGTGTTTTGTTCATTGTGCTTGTGTGCCGGCGCTTTCCTGCTTGGTAAGTCATGGAATCTTTGTTTTTAATATATTTTTCCCATGTGGAAGTTTCTTTCTATTTTATTTACATCATCCAAATTATTTAATTGGATAGATAAAAAATCTACTCACCAAGCAGCAGCAGAACATACACATAAAAGAATGTTGTGATTGGCCAATCACAACAGTCTTTTGTGTGGGTGTTCTTCCGCCACTTGGTGTATACGTGGTTTGTTGAAAAGGATAGGTGAACCTAGGGGAAAAGGAAGACGAAAACTGAGAGAAAAAGGGTGAAATATAAAAAGGGACACTATCACACTGTAGAGAGTTAAATGATTGTATAGAGGTAATATTTCTGTGGAAAGAGGTGTATCTTGACAGTTACTACATAGGCAGGTACCGTTAGTTCCGAGGTCCCTAAAAAGCGGAAAAGTACATGAATTTATCTGAGTTTGGTAATGTGTTACATATGCTAATTAAAGATGGAATAATAAAGAGGCAAGTGTCAGAATTTTGTCCACTATTCTCCATGATTGAAAATAAAGATAACCAGTTACTGAATGCTGCCAACCAAAAGTTGTTAATTGTTCAAAACATATGGCTCTTCTGATTTGGCACCTGCCTGACAAATGCTGAAGGTGTCTTATCAGGAAATCAGCCTCATAAAAATGGATAACAACATACACAGGCCAGTATCCAATTATAGTTTTGTAGACTTTCATACACTCTTCAAAGGGGAAGTGTGAACTCAGACCACTAAAAGTACAGCTAGTACAGCCTGAATTCTGTGAGAAATGTAGTTGGTTAAGTGAAATATAGATTATTAGACTAAAAGGGCTACTGGACCTCTAGGTCCTGGTAATGAATGGTCTATGAGTATAAAATAAGGAGATACTGTATACTGTTTAATGATCCATATTGATAATAAATATTTTTGGGCAGGGGTGTAAACAGATTTAATCAAAGTGAGATTAGACAATCACATGCCTATGACTAATGGTTTATAATTCATTGTGCTGTATTCCATCTGTAATGAACGTGAATAAGTATATTTATTCCAAATGAGACGCAACTACAGCTGTGATCATGCGTCATATACAAAAACTGTCAATACTTTTAGTTATCATGGTTAAAAATAGTGTTCACACAATGGAAAATCCAAGATGGAATAATGACAGTATTATGAAAAACATAGACTGTTACTCATCGTATAGTGAAGATGCTGAGTCATAGACAGTCACAAGAAAAACTCTGCTAAACAAGCGATCTTTCCACCAAAAGGCCTTATTCGAATGTAGACAACTGCTAGGTGCAGTTGGCAGGTTAGATGGGAGAAGGGGAAGAGGGAGAGAGGGGAAAAGAGAGAAGAAAAAGAATTCTGGATGAGTCGGTGGTATTGACGGCTGTGTGGTGCTGGAGTGGGAGCAGGATAGGGGACAGTTGGATGAACGACAGAGACTAACAAAGATCGAGGCCAAGGGGCTACAAGAACATAGGATATATTACAGGGAGACTTCCCATCTGCGCAACTCAGAAAAGCCGGTGTTGGTAGGAAGGATCCAGACAGTGTATGATGTGAAGTGGTAACTGCAGTGAACCACATCATTTTGGACAGTGTGCTCAGCAACTGGGTGGTCCAGCTGCCTCTTGAGCACAGTTTGTCGGTGGCCATTGGTGCCAAAAGGCAGCTTGTTGGTTGTTATGCTCATGTAAGATGCAGCTCTGAGGTTTCAGGTTAACTTGTAGATCACAATACTGCTTTTACAGGTAGCCTTGCCTTTGACAGAATAGGCAATGCTTGTGACTGGACTGGAGCAGGTGGTGGGTCAAGGATGTATGGGATAGGTATTGCATCTAGGTCTATTACAGGAATATGAGGCATGAGGCAAAGTGTTGGGAGCAGGGATGGATGAGGACATTGTGTAGGTTCAGTGAGTGGTGGAATATCATACTGGGCACAGCAAGAGGTAGTCAAAATCCTGGTGGAGAAAGTGATTAAGTTGCTCCAGTGCTGGGTGGTGCTGAGTCTTGAAAGAATGTTCCTGTGTGACTGGATGGTGGGACTTAGGGTGGTGGTGGGTGACTGGAAAGATAAGGCACAGGAGATATGTTTCTGTACACTGTTGGGAGGTAATTTCAGATTGTGAAGGTCTCAGCGAGTCCTTTGGTGTATTTTGAGAGGGATTGCTCGTCACTACGTATGCAACAGCCATAGGTGGCTAGGCTGAATGTAAGGGACTTATTGGTATGGAATGGATGGCAGCTGATGAAGTGGAGGTATTGCTGGTGGTTGGTAAGTTTGATATGGACTGAGGTACCAATGTAGCCACCTATGAGATGGAAATCAACATTGCGCAATGTGCCTTGTCAGGCTGAGGAGGGCCAAGAGAAGCGATTGGGAGATGATGATGTTGAGGTTCTGGAAGAGTGTGGATACCGGGTGTATACATGGACAAGAAAAAAAAAAATTCCCGGATTTTTTCCGGATTTCCCAGTTAAAAATACACTTTCTCCTGGATGAAAACACACTTTTTCCGTGTTGTTAAGTGATGATATATATTTCCCTCGGAACTGTAAAACTTATCAATCCTTTGAATGCTTATGGTTTTATACACGGGTGTAGAATTTCCCGGCAGTTTAGAAAACGAAACTCATGGAAAAATCTCCTTTGGGAAAGATTTTTGATGTGCAGCAACATGTACGCTGCATATTTTCGTATTACAAAAGTGTAAATTCGAATTCAAATAAACACCGCATGTTACTTTCCGAACCATTGTACTCGAGACTGCAATGTGCTTTTGTTAAGTCAGTCATAGCTCATGTCGCGTGATCCCGCCAGCCAATGACAACGGATAATCAGACTACAGGACACGCAATGTAGTCAGCTAATATCAACAATACTCAAAATATCCACGGGTGTACTGCCGATCTACAGTGTCCAACAGGCACAATATTTCGGCGATCATATATGTCGCCATCATCAGGTGAACTGACGGACTGAGTTCCTGTGAACATGCTGGTACGGAGATTCGTACACTATGGCTGGTCAGGGGGAACTGGGTTCGGTCGCGGCGGCGGTGGCCGATTTAAATACCCTCCGCCCACGGCGCACTCCCTCCGCCGTCCACACCCCACGCCATGTTCACGCGGTGGAACAGATTGTGACGGCGTCTGAGATGACGTCGGTGTGATGGCTCTGTCCGCCGTGGTCGTCACAACTATACATTTGTTCGATTTACTCTTGATTAACCCAATCGCTGGTTCCCAAACCTTGCTAAGATTATAGCCACAGTCACAGTTTATGAGGTCGCCATTGGTGCGAATTTCGATGGCCTCTCTAACAACGCTGTCCCAGTATCTCGACGTCTGTACCAGAATCCGCGTGTGTTCATACTCCACAGCATGATTTTCCGACAAGCAATGTTCAGCGACCACCGACTTGCTCAGACACATCAGTCGAGTGTGCCTCTGGTGTTCACGGCATCGATCCTCTATGGTACGCATCGTCTGACCAATATACAACTTGCCACATTGACACGGAATCTGGTACATGCCGGCCTTCCTCAAACTGAGGTCATCTTTGGCGCTCCGCACCAGTGCATGAGTTTTATTTGGAGGACAAAACACAGTTCCGACCCAGTGTTTCTTCAAAATGAGGGCGATTTTCCCCGAGAGTGCACCTGCATAAGCAATAAACGCAGTGCCTACCTCCTCCCTTGTGATTTCATCCATCTCCACAGGTTGTGCTGTAGTGGTTGGGCGGAGAGCACATTAAATCTGCCACTCTGAGTACCCATTTTTTCGAAATACAGTTCTCAGATGTTCCAATTCCTGGGATAGACTCTCTGCATCAGAAATAGTGCGGGTTCCCGGATTCGATTCCCGGCAGGGTCAGAGATTTTCTCTGCCTCGTGATGACTGGGTGTTGTGTGATGTCCTTAGGTTAGTTAGGTTTAAGTAGTTCTAAGTTCTAGGGGACTGATGACCATAGATGTTAAGTCCCGTAGTGCTCAGAGTCAAGAGATAGTGCGTGCCCTGTGTACTAGAGCTTTAAGTACCCTATTCCTCTGTGAAGGGTGGTGGCAGCTGTCTGCGTGCAAATACAGATCAGTGTGCGTTGTCTTACGATACACCCCATGACCTAGGGTGCCGTCAGTCCTCCTCTTGACCAAGACGTCAAGGAAAGGTAATTTACGCTCTGTTTCAGTCTCCATAGTGAATTTGATGTTGGGGTGTATGGAGTTTAGATGTGTAAGAAAGTCAAGGAGTTTATCCATACCATGTGGCCAGATGACGAACGTGTTGTCCACGTAACAGAAAAGGCAAGTAGGTTTCCATTTGGATGATGACAGGGCTTCCTCCTCGAAGTTCTCCATGCACAAGTTCGCTACCACCGGTGAGAGTGGGCTACCCATGCCGACTCCCTCCGTAAGTTCGTAGTATTCTCCATTAAAAAGAAAATACGTGGAAGTCAAGACATGCCTAAAAAGTTCAGTGGTCTTCTCGCCAAACTTCTGACTAATCAATTCTAGCGACTCCCACAGGGGTACCCTCGTAAACAAGGAGACATTTGTAAAGGCCTTTACAAATGTCTGCTTGTGTCTGTGTATGTGCAGATGGATATGTGTGTATGTGTGCGTGAGTGTATATCTGTCCTTTTTTCCCCTTAAGATAAGTCTTTCCGCTCCTGGGATTGAAATGATTCCTTACCCTCTCCCACATCCTTTCGTCTTTCCCTCTCCTTCCCTCTTTCCTGAAGAAGCAACCGCTGGATGCGAAAGCTTGAATTTTGTGTGTATGTTTGTGTATCTATCGACCTGCCAGCACTTTTGTTTTGGTTTGTTTTGTAAATATTATTTGTATTTTTATGCTGGGTCTTGCCTGGGAAAACTATGCTATCGAACGACTACATCGATAGGTTGTGTGGAGAACCAAAGTGTTTAGGATCTTTGGTAGTGTTAACTCGGCCGCATGGAGTGCGGGCAGAGGGAGTCTGGTGGGAGTAGGGCAGTGGAGCAGGTGTGTTGTGTGACGCTCCCGCGAGTTGTGCGCTTTCGAGGTTTGGCAGCATGTAATTGTGCTCAACTTGCTATGTTAGTTTCTGACATGGTGTCGCGGATGGGACGCGTTAGCTGGCACACATCAAGAGCCTGTTTCGACTGGAGAGCGTGTTGAGAAGAAGGCGCGCCAACATCCAGCTTCTGCAACAGCGACGGCCGACAATGAGTGACTGTCGACCTCCTCGACCGACGACTTCAAATCTTCAATCAGCCAACAAGGAAGACTGGAAGCACGTAAAGTTTTAGAACTGTATGGCAGACCTCAGCTTTTAAAATTGTTCCATTCACAAAATTACAGCAACTTAGCATGAACCTTTGTTGCTCATTGTCCCAGTTGCATTACCAAGCAGGGTCCCTTCCTTTTCCGGAATGAACCTGAGTGTCGTTGAAATTCAAATGCCAGCATTAAAGTAATATCATTCCATTTCACTGCTTTAATTTCAAAGTTCAGTTAAAGTATTCATAGCTGGCTACAACATTTAGATTACACAAGCACAAATTAAGAGTGCGAGTTTTGTTAACAAATTTTAGCTTACCTGTGACTGCAGCTCAGCTTGGTACGTACTAAATTTTACTATTGTTAATTGTTCAAATCATTTAATTCAAGTTCAAAGTTAAATCTCTTATTTCTAAATAGTGTAGATTCAAGTAGCTTTTGAAATGATTGTTGAGGCAGCCCAAGACTAACCTTATTTTATTGAATTTCGTAGTGTTTCAGAAACAAAGTTCACTATTAATTTCAGTCACTAAATTAACTTTCAATTTTCCAGTTTTATTAATTCTTTTGCTAAATTAAGTCAGAGTGTAGCGAAATTTATTACTTCTGACAAACATTCAGTTTTCACACAACATGTGTCAACCTTCAGTTGCCACACTATTAGTGCTAAATATATGTGCATTAATCTTTCATTTTCAGTTATTATAGCAGTTGTCCATGGGACTGGCGACCGTAATTTTCCCCAAATCTCAATTATGTAATTAACGTCAATTAATTGTTAATGTAACAACCGCACATTTACTTTCTTTATTAACTTTACCCCTTTTCAAAATTAATTTCCACCAATTTCATTTGCATTTTTCCTTTCATTTAGATGTAGCCCTTTCCTCCCTCTTTACCGACAGATTAACTTCGGTGACAATTGCTTTTCCCAAATTTCCATTAGGTACACGCGGTTTAATTTCTCACTGTCATTTAGGTTGATAAGTGAGGGGGTGGTTGCAACAGGATGATGCGATGCATGTCTGTACATGATGCCTTCGAAGCTGAAGTAATTGTGGGTAGAATACAGTCTGTCATGGTGACCAGGAAAGAGATTGTAGGTTTGGAATCTGCCAGGTATTGGGAAAGGGCAAGGCGATGAGAACTAAGGATATTAATGTAAAGGGAGATGGCATCAATAGTGAAAAACATGACACCATGTGATAAGCAAACAGGAACTGTGGAGAGCTGGTGGAGGAAGTGGTTAGTGTGTTTCGTATGGGATAGGTTGCAGTAATAGGCTGAAGGTGTTGGTCTACAAGAGCAGAGATTCTCTTATTGGGGGCACAGTAACAGGCCACAATGGGTCGTCCTGGGTGATTGGGTTTATGGACTTTAGGAACCGTGTAGAAGGTATGAGTGTGAGGAATGGTAGGGGTGACAAAAGAGATAGACTTAGAGAAGATGTTCTGGAATGGGCCTAAGGATTTGAGTAGAGATTGGAGATTGTTGGATTTCAGGAATAGTGTCACTGTGGCAGAGTCTATACGTGGACATATCTGACAGCTGGTGGAGTCCTTCTAACACACAATCCCTGCGGCTCAAAACAACAATGGTGGAGCCTTTGTCAGCAGGTAGGGTTATAAGGTCGGAATCAATTTTTAGATGGTGATTGCAGTCCTTTCTGAAAATGTAAGGTTAGCTTGCATGTGGAGGGATTTGGGGAATGATGATGAGGCAAGGTGTGGGATTAAGAAATTCTAGAATGTTAATCCTTTCAGTGGGCATGACAGATATGTCTGTGAATATTCTCTTAATTCACAGTGGGCAAGACAGATATACCCATCCACTGCATTACATAGCTAGTAACTAATGATAATGATGAGTTCTCGGTCTGCCATTGAAACTGTGGAATGAGGTGAGTTTTGTCTACTAGATGGCAGCTCTCTTCAGGCAACACAGCACATTCTGGTCTAGTTATAACATTTTCCACTCAAGCGTGCATTGACAGCAAGCATCCGGTGAAGCAGCCGCAAAAGCCTGTCTTCTTCACCTATGTTTACTGCCGTGTTAGCAAGTAATCTTTCTCAATGGCAAAAAGAAGTCATTTATCAGATTTGGAGACAGAGCAGCTGCTTTTAGAAAGTGATGATAATTTCAGTGACAGATTCAGAAACATCTGATGAGACACTACTGCAGCAGTGAGACCTACTGCATTTCTGCGTGTTAGTTCAGTTCGTGATCAGCGATTCTACTGCTGCAAACATACATTGTGTGCAAGGACCACCAAGACAGGATATGAGAAATTAAGGCTCGTATGGAGGCATATAGACAGTTGTTTTCCCCTTGCTCCATTTTTGAGTGGGACAGGAAAGGAAATAATTAGTATATGGTGTCTTGCAGAGTATCTATGTACATGCAAATGTAGAACACAAAATCAGTTGACACATCTTTCTTCAGGAAACAAATGAATGAAAAGTGAATTCATCTTTTATTGAAATTTGTCCACTTTGTTGACAATCCCTTGTATGACCCACTAGGGACTATCAGCAGAAAACAATTGAAAATTCATCTGATTATCGAACACCTGTGGCGTAAATTCAGATCAGTATACACGCCAGAGCAGAACCTCTGATGAACTGTTGCACCTTGGATGCAGGCAACTTATTCCATCGAAGTGCAGCAGATTCAGTATCAAATTTTACAAACTCAATGAAAGCAACTTTGGGTATGTATGGGAATCTATTGTTCACACTGGAAAGGACACTAATTATGGTAGCCACTATCCAGAAGAAACAAAAACCTCTCAAACTGTTTTGAAGCTTGCAAATGATCTACTCAGGAAAGGTCACTGCATTTATCTTGACAACTGCTACACCAGTCCAGATTTGGTGGACAAACTAACCAGTAAAATTACTGACATTGTTGTGGAAAGATGGGAAGGGATTCCCTAACTGTGTAAAAAGGAAAAACTGGATAAAGGAGAGTACCTAACAGCATACAGAGGCAAGCAGATGGTAATGAAATGGGACAAGAGAGACATTGTTATGGTCAGCACCTTCCATGCCAATACATTTTTAAATGTAAACTGAAAGAAGGGAATTGTTCAAAAACCATATGGCGTTGATTACAAAAAGAATATGGGAGGCATGGATAGTTGCGATTCTCAGTTGCACAGATTGCAGAAGCCCAGGAGCAGGCTGAAAAAATATTATTAGATGCTTTTCTGCCGCTTGTCGGACATTGCATGCTTCACTACATACGTTCTTTACAAGAAGCATGGTGGCAAACAAAGTAGAATGGGCTTCATGACTAGTCTTGGTGAACAGTTGTCCGTATCTTTACCTCAAAAAAGAGACATCAGTAAGATGCCCACCGAGAACACTGGAAGCAATATGCCTTATAGCCAGACATTTCCCAGACCTTCTGCTGCCCAAAATGAAGAAAAGACTAGCAAGGAAAGGCCTTTGCAAAGAGATTTCATACCAGTGAGGAGAATGCAAAGTTTTCTTGATTGTAGCACCTTGCTTTAAAATGTTTGGTACTGAACACAACTTGTAATATCGTAAAAATCAATTTTCTGGAATATATTTTATTCATTCCCACCTAATATCAATTGAAGTTCAAAAATGAAAATATGAAGGGAAACTTTTACGTGAGAGAAAAAGTACATAGCCCCATTGCACCAGCGTGTGCTGGTGCATATAAGCCACTGAGGAAGTGGTATGCACACACAAACTACCCACTTCACAGGCGATGATTTGGGAGCAGTGGTGGTGGATCACAATTGGATGGAGGAGTCAAGTGAGTCAGGTAGTGTTCAACATTGGTAGAGTTGCTGGCAGAAAAGTGTTTCCATTGTAGGGACTGGGAGAAGGAGAGCAGGTCTCTAACAAGTCAAGCATGATTGAATTTGGGAGTGGGGCAACAAGTAAGGCCTTTGGAAAGGACTGAAACTTCTATGAAACTAGGGCATTTGGAGGAAAGGTTCATACTGTGATTCAGGTCTGTTTAGGTTCTGGATTCTGTATGATGGTAGGAGAGAATTTCTGACAGTGTGTAAACGTTGTAGATCTGCGAGGGAGGGTTTGTCAGCTATGAGGGGATGTGAAAGAGTTTTGAAGGCTGTTGTAGAGGTGGTGGAGTAGGAGGTAAACAAGTTGGAGAGTTTTTTGAGGTGGTGATGTGCATGTTGCTTTTAGTCCCTGGAGCGCAAGACTTTCACTGTGAGAGATGGGATACAGGAATTTGGGACTGCAGAGCAGGGGAATTTTGGATGCAGATGAGGTATTGCAAGGAGGCTTGGATCTGATTTACATGGTTTTGCAGGACTAGGTTGGTGAGGGTTAAGGACTGGCAGTATCTGAACAGATGGAGGTCATTTTGGAAGGAAGGGTTACAGCCAGAGATTGGCAATCTCATGGTAAGGCCACTTGCAGGATTCCATGAGCCCTGCAACAACACAGAAACAATGTGTGGGACTGGGTTCTGGCTAGAGATAAGGAAACTTTTCTGGATTGGCGCACATGGAAGTAGGAAGGATCCGTGGGAGGATAGAAAGGTGTAAATATACTTAAATTACACAGGAATACATGGAAAAAATTTGCAAAAAATGTGGTAAAAATCACAAATAAGATGAAACAGATGAAGTATGGGAAAACAAAATGAAACCTGAAGGAGTAGGGCCAATAGTGAAACGTAGAAACGAACTGAAACCAACATGAGAACACAAGATCAAAGACAAAAGTAAATGTGGGATGCACGCTGGTGGACAGGTTGTATGAAGAAGGAGCATAACAGATGTGATTGGATTAGGTGACATTAGTATGTACGTATTGGAATAAGAGAAGTGAAAGAGTGGTTGGTGGGACGAGGGGTGGGGGTGAGGGTGAAATGGCAGGACAAGGTACAAGTTCATGTGGCACAGGAAGATACAGAAAATAACACACAAAAATATGCAAGAGTGATGCAGGAAGCATGATCAATATGAAGGTCTAAGATTAATGATACTGGTGGTAGTAATGTGGGACATGAGATGCAGTACCAACAATCAGCGCAGTCATGTAGCTGTGTGTTAAGTGCAGACAAGACAGCTGATACAGTGTGGCTCTTAAGGCAGAGTATGTAGTATGGTTTGAACAGAGCAACATGTAAAACACAGGAAAGAAGAGAAACAAAAGGATGTACACTGAGTACAGTAATGCACTAAAAAAGTAATAAATGAAAACAGTACTGCATTATTGGATGTAAGAAAAGCAATTAGGAAAAACAATGAAAAATCAAGGCTGGAATAATGACAATATTATGAAAGGGACTGACTGCTACTCACTTACATAATTATCCTCATTCATCCCCATTCTACCCCTGCTCCCAACCCCTTGCCTCATGGCTCATATCCCCATAACACACCTAGATTCAAGAACTGTCCCATACATCCTCCCTTCACCACCTATTCCAGTCCAGTCACAAGCATCACCTATCCCGTCAAAGGCAGAGCTACACGTGAAAGCAGTCAAGTGATCTACAAGCTAAGCTGGAATTGCAGTGCTGTGTTCTACATGGGCATGACAACCAGCAAGCTGTCTCTCCACATGAATAGCCACCAACAAACTGTAGCCAAGAGACAGCTGGAACATCCAGTTGCTGAGCACACTGTCCAACACGATGTGGTTTACTTCAATGACTGCTTCATAGCCTGCACCATTTGGATCCCTCCTAGCAAAGTGAGAACTCCCCCTGCAATAGATACCATGTTCCCACAACCCCCCTGGCCTCAAGCTTTGTTGTGCAGTGTCCTTCATCCACCTGTACCCTTCCCTGCTCCCATTCCAGCACCACACAGGCTTCATTTCTACCAAACAACCCACAGCCTTTTTATTTCTTTCCTTTTCCACCCTCCCCCACTCTCGCTGTCTAACTACCCGACTGCACCTAGCTGCCCTACCCTCTCCTTACCTCGTCCCTGTGTGCTCCTACAAGCACGACTTTACCATCCACCACCCCTACCCTGCTATCCCTATCCCTCCCTTGGATGTTGGACTGTATTCTTAACTTCCAGGAATAACAACAGCACTTTAAAAAATGAAGTCTAATCAAGAGATACTGGCAAATATGAAGAAATAAAAAAGTGAGCAAAATAGGATAATAGGCTTCATACCTCCTGAGCAGACTTTACCTTACCCAGTCAATATCATGATAAAGAAACAGCAGAAACTTGGTCTACACTCACACCATATGCTGCCTCTAGATGAAAAATTCTACAATAGTATCTTGCTTGAGCAACAATGTCTTCAGTGAATCAGTCTGGATTCCAGAAGAGTTGTTCTACTGAGAATTCCATTCACATAATATAGCCAATGTAGTTTGGGAACATTATTCTGATGGGGCAGAAATATGTAAAGGTTCTCCAATGCTCAATCTTAGATCCACTATTGTTCCTCATATATCGTATGTAAATCATCTTCTCTAATATACAACAAGCAAAATTATTTCTTTTATCAGATAACACTAGCATACACACATAAACAGAAGAAACAGTAAATAATGTTGTTAAAAGTATCATTGACTGGTTTTCTGCAAATGGTCTCAACCTCAATTTTAAAAAGACACAACATATTCAATTCTGCACATCTAGGGGGACATCACTAGATGTGCAGAATTGAATATGTTGTGTCTTTTTAAAATTGAGGGTGAGACCATTTGCAGAAAACCAGTCAATGATACTTTTAACAACATTATTTACTGTTTCTTCTGTTTATGTGTGTATGCTAGTGTTATCTGCAAAAAGAAATAATTTTGCTTGTTGTATATTAGAGAAGATCATTTACATACAATATATGAGGAACAATAGTGGATTCAGTTCTGCACATCTAGGGGTACTACACCAATGATGACTATAACACATGGTGAGGAAACAATAAATGGGGTGGAAACGTCAACAATCTGAGGTCTTTATACTGATGAGAATTTAAACTGGAAAAATCACATTTTGGAACTTCTAAAACAATCTAGTTTAGCTGCATTTGCACTTAAAATTGTTGCAAATATTGGAGAGGAAAAAATCAAAGGAAGTCTTCATTTCGCAGAAACGTGCTGTAAGAGTAATATGTGGTGCACATCCATGATCATCTTGTAGTTCTCTGTTTAAGAAGTTGGGCAATCTGACTACTGCTTCACAGTATATTTATTCCCTCATGAAGTTTGTTGTAAATAATTCACTGTAGTTCAAAAGGAACAATGATGTACATAATTATAATGCCAGAAGGAAAAATGACATTCATTACGCCACATAAAAGGATGCACAATGGTGCAAGAATAATTTTAGATACTTTACCCAGGGATATAAAATGTCTGACAGGTAGCAAAGTGAAATTTGAAAAGAAACTAAACAAGTTTCTCCATAGCAACTCCTTCTATTCTGTAGAAGAATTTCTATTACCATTCTGTGCAAAAGTTGGTAGGTATGAATTACTAGCTCACATCTCTACATTTAAAATAACTACTTTATAAATTTTCAGCCTGTAGCCACATTAAAAAATTTAAGTTGTGATGTGTATGTAAAATGGCTTATTCCACATTTTGATTCATCATGCAAATGATCCATGGAACATGAAACTAACTAACATTAGGGCTTCATTCATTGCACAACTTCAAAGGGGATAACAGTTCCTGTTCCTTTACGCCACTCTCCTCAATTGGTTGCTAGTGTACTTTACAGACATATCCTGCAAGGACTGCTTCTGCCCTTCAATGTATAATGTGGTTCTTTCACATCCCTGGAGACCCTTCTTCATAATGAAAAGTACCGTGTGTGTGTGTGTGTGTGTGTGTGTGTGTGTGTGTGTGTGTGTGTGTGTGTGTGTGTGTGTGTGTGTGAGTGAGAGAGAGAGAGAGAGAGAGAGAGAGAGAGAGAGAGAGAGAATGAATGAATAACCGGGGGCACATCCCAGTTAAATCTATGTGATACTTAGAATATAAAGCTGCTTAGTGGTGCAAGTACATATTATTCCACAAATTACAATGCGAGTACATCACCTGCCTAACCAATGGTAAATGACCACACAGAAATACAGTAAATTAACTACTGTGTTTCTTCCTTTGGTTTACTGTGTGAAATTGCTAGAACATGTAGCTACATAACCTCAACACACAACTTACTAACACATGGTCTGCTTGAGGCAGGAGGAAGCCCCAACCATAGCCTCTCACAAAGTGAAGTGGGTATCCCTCCCAACTCAGCCGTAAGAGTTTTGGTGTGATCTGCATCCCGGTGGTGAGTAGCTGGGGTCCTGGGCACCAGTCTTCAGAATCCATGTTGCGGGAGCAGAGCTTCCGGTACCAGGCTGGATACCCAGGCATGTGCGGTGGACGGGCGGGAAGCCTCGCTGCTGTTTCCTTAGCCAGCCTTTCAAACCTGTTGGCAAATTCTTCATAAGAAAATTATAGTTATAACAGAAAGCTATCACCACAGATATCCAGATTTCCTCTGACAATGAAAGCAAGACAACTGCAGAAATGCCAATAAATAGTTTCCCAAATATGCAATAAAAGATAATAGGGTTTACAGTAGATTACAAATTTATCAACTTCCACATTTAGTAAGGAATTTCGCATTCTTATTATTACAGATATCCTGTTTCCAACCATGAACACTATGGTGTAATGGTTTCCACTTGAAGTTTATTAATTCACGGCATAAAGGATATGGAGATATTGTAATTTCATTACCATGTAACAAGAACCAATGATCTAGTTAGCTTTGTGGACCAACTGTTCGAAATTCTGAGAAAATGGTTAGTTTAGCTTAAATGTCCACAACTCAAAAGTTATTAATTAGTTAATATATGAATTCTAGACATCAGCCATTTTTACATCTTGTAATATTTCAAAATTTTGTTCTGATAATACTCAAGCCCAAATTTTCCAAACACAGTGATTTTCTTAGATTTTCCACACTTTGATTTTCAAAACAAGTATTCAAAGTTGAAACTTTTGTTAAATAAATTATACATTTTGACTATCTTAGAAGCTGAGGAATTTTCAATGAGCATGAAGTTATGGTATCATTGCAACATCAGAAAATAGTACCTTACGTTTCTGTAGAACCTAAGGCTGCAAAACATTAGGTATATGAAGCAAATGTGTTTAGAAATCCAGGTTGGTTTTCTCTATAATTTCCCTCTTTTGTATCATTAATTAATGTAGCATTTTCTTTTAAACTAAAAACCATAAAGTGATGCATTACCCTTAAGCATAAGGTTATACATAGCCAGACATGGGCCCAAAATGAGACAGTCAACTGTGAATTCATGAGAGCACTGACTAGGACGAAAGCCTATGTAAAGTGTATTGCAATGACACTATCAGGATAGTCTAGGGGTGCTAACGTAATACAATGATGTTAATGTAATGACAATGGCAGGCAAGCAAAATTAAGTTGTTATGTTGTTGGGTTGTTTTTGGGGGAGGAGCCCAAACAACGAGGTCATCAGTCTCATCGGATTGGGGAAGGGTGGGGAAGAAAGTCGGCCATGCCCCTTCAAAAGAACTATCCCGGCATTAGCCTGGAATGACTTAGGGAAATCACAGAAAATTTAAATCAGGATGGCCGAATCCGGGACTGAACTGTCATCCTCCTGAATGTGAGCAAAATTACGTACTGAACATTTAACTATAAATGTGTATGTAACTGAACAGTGAACAATTATTATGGTGTATGTATTTTGAAATCATATTAGTGAATAACATCTTGCTTCATGAAGATTATATATTCTCTAGGCAAAAAGTGCCCATAAATAACAGTACCACATGTCAGTCTATGTAATTAACATGCATACCTTAACATATTTCACTGCATTTCCTCTGCTGAGATTTTAGATTCACAGTTCACAGACAGAAATGAATGGAGAAGCTTGACATAGGAAAAAACAAACACAAGGAAAATGTTTCGACTGAATTCTCCCCTTCATGGACACCCATCCCAATTTATTGAACATTTCCATCACATTCTTGTACAGATTAAATGGACCAGCTACAAATCTGGCAGCATGCATCTGGAGAGCTTCTATGTCTTCCTTTGTGATATGGTGAGGATCGCAAACACTGTACCAGCACTCACGAATGTGTATCAAAAGTGCTCTGTATGCAATCTCTTTAATTACATGCACTGTTCTATTCTTTACCAGGATTCTCCCTATTAACTGTAGTTGACGATTTGCCTCACCTAAAACTTGTTCCGCAGCTTTACATCAAAGTATTTAAACGAGGTGCTAAGTAAAGCAGTTTACAATTAATAATGGATTCCAATACTACTGACACACATCTCCCATACATTCACATTAACTTACATTTGAGACAACATGTATTCAGTGCACAAAATATAAATTCTGCCAAAGTTAGCCTGAATCATCCTACAGTCACTCAACAATGATAATTTTCCACACACAACAGAACCATCAGTGAAGATTCTCAGAATGTTGACCACTCTAAGACCCCTTACACACTGGTGATTTGACTACATAACTTTCTGTGCACATACTGCTCCCCATGACTAGTCATGGCGACTCAGCCATGTTCAATCCTTCCACATGTGGCAGTCTTGTAAGACAACTACAGAGAGAAGGGGTAAACAGCTGCTGCCTCAACAGGCATGTGCATTTGTTTGTCAGCGCTTCATTATTGTTCAATGATGTAATTTTCCTGAGTTGGTTTAAAGATTTTTGTTTTTCTTTTGCACTGCAAAAATGACTTTCATTGTGGAACTTTTCATCATTACAGTAGAAAGTTATCCTGTAATTTGGGAATCGGGAAAGAAGGATTATAGCAGTAAGATGTAATGCCAGAGAAGAGAAAAAATTTGTTATGTTTGTTGTGACTCGCCGATCATTCAAAGTGCCGCCGCGCAATTACGCACATCCTCTACATGCGGCACTGTCTGACAGCCATGCAGCAGCTGCGCCACCTAAGCGGCCAGCCAGGCAGCGGCCACTAGACTTGGACTCAGTGTTCATTCGAATGTTACCTTGCTCACATGTCTTGCTTTGTTAACTTGCTCAGTGACTTATATGTGTTGTGTCGTTATGAAATATGTGTGTTCAACCTGACATTATAACAATTGGTGACGAAGTAGTGGATTTTCCATTTTCATTGTTGACCCACAGGCTTCCATGGTTACTGTCGAGCAACTATTGCAAGGTCTCATTGAATGGCAAACGCTTCTCACATCGGCATCAAATGTGGGGCGTTTCTCGCCATTGTCTATACCTCCTTTTCCTCCTTATGACGAGACGGATAAGACTGGTCTGATTACGAAAAACGTCTTTGACAGCACTTCTTGGCATTTCATGTCACGGACGAACAAACGTGTAAGTCTCTGTTTCTTTCATGGATTTCACCACAAATGTATCAGTTGTTGTCACAATTGGCTCCTTTGAGAGATCCTGCGTCTTTGTCCTTTCCTGAAATGTGCTCATTTCTGTCTGTCTATTTTCAAAAGCAAACGCATGTGGTAGCCTCTCGTGTTGCTTTTTATTGGTGTCTAAAACAAATGCATCAATGCTATAGCGCTTGGGCTGCTGAACTTCATGGCCTCAGTCGAAACTGTCAATTTGTTACTGACGTTCACAACGAATCCTATGCCAATTCCATGGTACGGGATGCTATTATCCGGTTGGTGCCCAACAAAGAAGTTCAGCAACATGCCCTTCAGTTGGCAAATCCAACTCTAGATGAAGTCCAATCCATCGTGCAGTCTTTTGCAATTTCTCGCGATGCTGGGGCGCAAATAGATGCGTGGGGTGGCGTCAGGGAAATATAACCTCTGTGCGCTGTTGATGACGCGTGTGGTACGTCCCCGCCGGCCGACGTGGCCGCAGTACGCTCCCACGCGCAGCTCGGCCTAACCGTAAACAACCCTCTCAGAAACTGCAGTAAAACCCCCGGCAACTTCCTTCATGTCCGCGGTGTTTTGTGAAACATTCACGGGACGACTGTCCCCAATGTTGGGCCGTGTGTCACAATTGCAAAAAGAAGGGGCGAACATAAGAGAACAACTGACAGGAATGGGGGAAAGAAATACAGTAGAAGAAGAGTGGGTAACTTTGAGGGATGAAATAGTGAAGGCAGCAGGGGTAACAGAAGAAATATTGAATTTAATTGATGAAAAGAGAAAATATAAAAATGCAGTAAATGAAGCAGGCAAAAAGGAATACAAACGTCTCAAAAATGAGATCAAGAGGAAGTGCAAAATGGCTAAGCAGGCATGGCTAGACGACAAATGTAAGGATGTAGAGGCTTATCTCACTAGGGGTAAGATAGACACTATGTATAAGAAAATTAAAGAGACCTTTGGAGAAAGGAGAACCACTTGCACGAATATCAAGAGCTTTGATGGAAACCCAGTTCTAAACAAAGAAGGGAAAGCCGAAAGATAGAAGGAGTATATAGAGGGACTATACAAGGGCGATGTACCTGACGACAATATTATGGAAATGGAAGAGGGTGTAGATGAAGATGAACTGGGAGATATGATACTGCGTGAAGAGTTTGACAGAGCACTGAAAGACCTGAGTCAAAACAAGGTCCCCGGAGTAGACAATATTCCATTAGAACTACTGACAGCCTTGGGAGAGCCAGTTCTGACAAAACTCTGCCATCTGGTGAGCAAGATGTATGAGACAAGCGAAATACCCTCAGACTTCAAGAAGAATATAATTATTCCAATCCCAAAGAAAGCAGGTGTTGACAGATGTGAAAATTACCGAACTATCAGTTTAATAAGTCACAGCTGCAAAATACTAACACAAATTCTTTACAGACGAATGGAAAAACTGATAGAAGCCGACCTCGGGGAAGATCAGTTTGGATTCCGTAGAAATGTTGGAACACGGAAGGCAATACTGACCCTACGACTCATCTTGGAAGCTAGATTAAGGAAGGGCAAACCTACGTTTCTAGCATTTGTAGACTTAGAGAAAGCTTTTGACAATGTTGACTGGAATACTCTCTTTCAAATTCTGAAGGCGGCAAGGTCAAACAAAGAGAGCGAAAGGCTATTTACAATTTGTACAGAAAACAGATGGCAGTTATAAGAGTCGAGGGGTATGAAAGGGAAGCAGTGGTTGTGAAGGGAGTGAGACAGGGTTGTAGCCTATCCCCGATGTTATTCAATCTGTATATTGAGCAACCAATAAAGGCAACAAAAGAAAAGTTCGGAGTAGGAATTAAAATCCATGGAGAAGAAATAAAATCTTTGAAGTTCGCCAATGACATTGTAAATCTGTCGGAGACAGCAAAGGACTTGGAAGAGCAGTTGAACAAAATGGACAGTGTCTTGAAAGGAGGATATAAGATGAAGATCAACAAAAGCAAAACTAGGATAATGGAATGCAGTCAAAGTAAGTCGGGTGATGCTGAGGGAATTAGATTAGGAAATGAGGTACTTAAAGTAGTAAAGGAGTTCTGCTATCTGGGGAGCAAAATAACTGATGATGGTAGAAGTAGAGAGGATATAAAAAGTAGACTGGCAATGGCAAGGAAATCGTTTCTGACGAAGAAAAATTTGTTAACATCGAGTATAGATTTAAGTGTCAGGAAGTCGTTTCTGAAAGTATTTGTATGGAGTGTAGCCATGTATGGAAGTGAAACATGGACTATAAATAGTTTAGACAAGAAGAGAATAGAAGCTTTCGAAATGTGGTGCTACAGAAGAATGCTGAAGATTAGATGGGTAGACCACACAACTAATGAGGAGGTATTGAATAGAATTGAGGAGAAGAGGAGTTTGTGGCACAACGTGACTAGAAGAAGGAATCGGTAGGTAGGACATGTTATGAGACATCGAGGGATCACCAATTTGGTATTGGAGGGCAGCGTGGAGGGTAAAAATCATAGAGGGAGACCAAGAGATGAATACACTAATCAGATTCAGAAGGATGTAGGTTGCAGTAGGTACTGGGAGATGAAGAAGCTCGCACAGGATAGAGTAGCATGGAGAGCTGCATCAAACCAGTCTCAAGACTGAGGACCACAACAACAACAACAACAGGGTCATGTGTTTGCCGTTTGCAAATCCAACCGCATACACGATGTTTATGACCGTGACTCTGATTCTGCTTCTGTGTTGTCTGTCAATTGCACTTCTTCTCTTTCAGGGAAGTTATTCCTCACTGTCCAAATCCTTGGTCAGGATGTTCGCATGCAGGTGGATACCGGTTCTGCTGGCACTATAACTAATTCTCAGACGTATCTTCAGTTGGGTTCTCCACTCCTATCACCTGTCACTCAGCAATTACGGACATACAATAAACAGAAGATTTCTATCTTGGGACAATTTAATGCTGAGGTTTCTTACAAATCCATCCTTCGCACTGTTCCCATATTTGTGGTCAACCAGAGTAATGCAGAGAATCTTTATGGTTTCGATGCCTTTCGCGTTTTTGGGTTCTCCATAGATGAAATGAATCTGTCAATATCATCTCTGACGCTATTCTGTATGCTTAATTGGATTCCTTGTTGACGTTATTTTTGTCCCTTTTTTCTCCTGGGTTAGGCCGTGCAAACGACTTTGAAGCTCATACCACATTCAAACCCATTGCTCGGTCTAAGTTTTTTCGAGCTCGGCCCATTCCTGTGGCCCTTCGTGATTGTCTCACTACTTCAGGGGTCTTGCTTCCTGTCACTTCCAGTGAGTGGTCCTCTCCTGTCATTGTCGTTGCTAAGCTCAATCGTGATATTTGTCTCTGTGGCGATTTTAAGGCCACTGTATATGCCCAATGCCTCATCGACAATTACCCTATGCCCCTACCTGAAGAATTGTTCACTAAACCTGCAGGAGGCCAGTATTTTTCTAAAATGGACGTGTCAGAAGCTTATCAACTTCCTCTCGACGCTGCTTCCCAGCAGTTTCTGGTCCTTAACACGCCTTTCGGCCTCTATCAATACCAACGATTGCCATTTGGGGTTGCCTGCGCCTCTGCTCTCTTTCGGCAATTCTTGGAACAATTATTGCTCCCTGTCCCTGGGTGTATAAATTACATGGACGACATTGTTGTCACTGGCTCCACCACTGAAGAACATCTTCAAAATCTCCGCGCTCTTTTTCATGTCTTACAGACTGCCAGTCTTGAGTGTAATCTTACGAAATCACAATTTTTTCAGCGATCTAACACGTACTTGGGGTTTCAACTCTCTCGAGATGGTATTCGTCTGCTTCAGCAAACTGTCACTGCGATCGATTCCCCTTCCTCGCCCTACATCTGTTAAGGAACTGCAGGCCTTCTTGGGGAAAATAGCATACTATCACAAGATTTTACCATCTGCTGCGTCAGTGGCTCAGCCGTTGCATTGCCTGTTGCATAAAAACTGGCCTTTTCACTAGTCCACATCATGCAGTGCGGCTTTCCAAAAATTGAAGACTATGCTGAAACAGGCCCCGTGCCTGGCTACTTATCGACCTGGCCAACATCTTGTTCTTGCCACAGACACCTCTCAATACGGGGCCGGTGCAGTCCTTGTGCACCATTTGTTGGACGGCTCTGAACAACCGATTGCTTATGCCTCCAAAATGCTCCTGGATGCCCAACAAAAGTATTCTCAAATTGAAAAAGAAGCGTTGGCCATTACTTATGCTCTTCATAAGTTTGGTGTTTTTCTCTATGGATCCAAATTTCATCTTGTTACAGATCACAAACCACTTGTTTCCTTGTTTCATCCATCATCGTCCCTACCCGACAAGGCTGCACACTGCCTCCAGCGTTGGGCTCTTTACTTGTCTCGTTTCAATTAAGAGATTCATTTCCAGCTGACGGCTCAACATGCGAATGCTGACACGCTGTCTCTCCTTCACACGAGTCCTGATCTGGCATTCTATAAAGATGAATTTTTATGTTTCCATCTGGATGTTGCCGAGCAACGGGTTGTGGACGGATTCCCCATCACCGGAGACTGGCTGGCGACTGCTACGGGATCTGATCCTACCCTCTCCCGGGTTTTACGCTGTATTCAGAAGGGTTGGCCAGATTGTCTGTCCGCTAAGACTTCTGACCCGTTGTGGAACTACTACACTTTGTGCTACCGCCTCACGGCTAGGGATGGTGTTATCCTCTTTTCCACCGACAATGCTTCGCCATGTGTTGTGGTACCTGTGTCTTTGCATGCTTTGGTCTTGCGCCTCCTTCACCAAGGGCACTGGGGTGTCTCTCGCACAAAATCTCTGGTGCACCGTCATGTGTACTGGCCTGGCATCGACTCTGAAATAGCACACATGGTCACTGCCTGCGGCCCTTGTGAGTCATAGTCCGCAGCCCCGAAGCCACCTTTATCACTGTGGCCTTCGCCTGAGATGCCTTGGAAGCGCATTCATGCTGACTTCGCGGGACCGTTTCTAGGTACTTATTGGCTCCTCATAATTGACGCCTACTCTAACTTTCCTTTCATTGTCTGTTGCACGTCGCCTACCACCGCGGCAACCACAGGTGCTCTCACCCGCATTTTTTCTTTGGAAGGCCTTCCCTCTACTCTTGTTACTGATAATGGTCCCCAATTTGCCTCTTCTGAATTTGCGGATTTTTGTGCTTGTCACGGTGTTATGCATGTCACGAACCCCTCCGTTCCATCCACAATCAAATGGTGAGGCTGAACGACTGGTCTGCACATATAAGGCTGAGATGCGGAAACTTCTGACTTTTCTGCTGCTGATAATGTGCTTCTCGAGTTTCTGCCTTCTTACTGTTTCACCCCCATGGGTGACTACAGCCCGGCTGAGCTCTTACATGGCCAACCGCCCCGCACGGTCCTTCATTTTCTGCGGCCTTCCACCTCACGGCCGTGGGTGCCTTCACTTGGCCAGTTCACCGCCGACAACCTCGTCTGGGTATGGGGATATGGAAGGCAGCCAAAATGCAGTCTGGGCCGCATCTTAAGCCACCGTGGCCGACGTCTGTATGAAATCCAGATGGACACGGGTGTTGCAGTGCGTCATTCGGACCAGCTTCGGCCTCGTGTGCCAGCAACGCCTCTTCCGAACGCCGCTACACCACCTTCGGCTCTACCTGACGCTCGAGATCTTGGCATCTCTCATTACTCACAACGCAGCCCTTTCACCATCATCTCAGTGCCAGCACAAGAACGGACGCCACCAGGAGACGTGCCCATGCAGGAATCGGATGACCATCATCTGTCGGAGCCAATCTACTCGCCTCCTTCTACTACAGATGCCGACACATCGCCCATGTCTCCTGTTATATCAACTGGACTTGCCGCAACAGGCAGATTGGTGCACGGGGCCCCAGCAGATTCAACCCCTACATTTCCTGTCATCTCGAGCCATTATCATCGGGGACACTTCCGTCTGTACGGGAAGCCTCCTCCTCCAGACTTTACGGGCAGTCAACCAACGCCTATGGACGTTAGCAATCTCCAGGCCACCTCCATCATGACAGGTGCAAACATTTCAAAGGAGGGGGGGGGGGGGGGGGGGGGGGGGAATGTTGTGACTTGCCAATCATTCAAAGTGCCGCCGTGCAATTACGCGCGTCCTCTACATGCGGCGCTGTCTGCCAGCCATGCAGCAGTTGCGCCACCTAAGCGGCCAGCCAGGCCGCTAGACTTGGACTCAGTGTTCATTCGAATGTTACCTTGTTCACATGTCTTGCTTTGTCAACTTGCTCAGTGACTTATATGTGTTGTGTCGTTTTGAAATATATATGCTCAACTTGACGTTATAACAATGTTCTTCAAAAATAAAACTGTGTAAAAAATAAATTCTCACATGCAATTTTGTGTATTGTGTATTATTAAAATACATTTTACATCATGTTCATTTGCAAAAGGGATCCCCATCAGTGCTAACAAAAGAATCTGCAAATTTGTCTTGTATACTCACAGCACAGCAGGTTTGTGTAGGTGTGATGCTTCATACGTCTTCTAGGCCTACTATTTTTAAAGTTTCATCCAAGTAGAATCCATCTCTTTTGTGACAAGAGCTGCGCAGAATGCTGCATACTTAAATTATTATAACTGTATGGAAATCCTCTTTCACATTTTTATGATGAAATATTTACATCTTTTCATCAATTTGTGACTGGGTTGCACAAGTGTACAGCTCTTGTCGCAAAGCCTCAGCTAAGTGGTTCATATGTGTGTCCAGTAAGTCAGTTGCATGATTCAATAGCATAATTGCGCATTGCATCGATTGAACTATGTGGCTGAATCACCACGTCTACATTGCCAGTGTGAGAGCAGCCTAATGGGAGAAATACATGCATGAACATAAATGCGAATCCTAGCCATGCCTGCTTGTTGTGCAGTTGTATTTGACCGCGAACTGCAGCCGTGCAATGTCTTCAACATGTTGCAAGCATGAGTCATGGTCAGAACAGGGAGTGTTCTGTGGTGTTGTGAGTGCATTATGTCAAAGCCAACTGAATTCGGACACAGGCAAATTGCTCATGCTCCTATGGCAAGTCCTTCCGCAACTAAGGTAGCTGAAGTGTCTCTTGTTTCAAGAGGCACCACAGGAAAGATTTATATTGCACACCGGGAAACTGGAAAAACATCATACACTAAGTTACAACATGGAATAAACTGTGTGCTGAATGATCTTGGCAAACAGCAAAGGACAGTGGTAAAAAATAAGAGGACAACAGCTGCAAAAGTCATTGCAGAACTGAATCTCACAATCGTGAATCCTGTCAGCACCAAAACAATATGAAAGGAGTTACAGAAACTGGGAATTGCAAGGTGAACTGGAATTCCAAAACTATTCATCAGTGATTCAAATGCCTATAACAGGAAAACATGACGCCAAGCCATAAAACCTGGAACATGGAGCAATGGAAAAAAGTCATTTGGTCAGATGCATATTGTTTCACACTGTTCCCAATTTCTGGCCGAGTTTACACACCAAGAGTTAAATGTGGTGGGGGTTCGGCGACAATTTGGGCAGCCATACTGTGGTATTCCATGCATCCCATTTGTAATATGCAAGATTGTATTACTACCAAGGTTTATGTGACAATTTATGCTGATCAGGCCCATCCCATGGTACAATGTTTGTCCCCCAATGGCGATGCAGCATTAAAAGGCGATAGCACCCCTATTCACACAACTTGCATTGTCCAGTACTGGTTTTGAGAGCATGATTATGGACTGTCACATTTCTCCCGGCTACCACAGTCACCAGCTCTCAATATTACTGAGCCTTTGTTGTCTACTTTGAAGAGAAGAATGCATGATCACTACCCACCTCTATCACTGTTACCTGAAAGTGCAACAATTTTGCAAGAAGAATGGTATACGATTTCTGTGGCAAAAAAAACACATGCATTCAGAGATGATTGGAAGCTGTTTTGAATGCTAGTGATTTTCCTAAACCATATTAGGCACAGTGATGTGTTTTGTTTTTAGGTGTTTCCATATTTTTGTGCACCTCTGTACATGGAAAGCAGGAGCAGTGATGTCACATTTCCCAGGGGTGTTTTTGACATTACTTTAAAGAACACTTGCTATTCAGGTCAACGTACTGGGTACTATAACTTAAACAATATTTGAGTTAGTCACATATTCTTTGGGCTCAGACATTTTCCAACAGTCTCCAGTTTGGCACAATTGGAAACTGATTACATTCAAGCTACAATTATACTCAAGAACCTACAGCTGATTGAAATTACAGATATTGGTCCATAACTTTGTGCATACATACTTTTGTCCTTGTTATATGCAGGAGGAATTTGTACTTTTTTCCATTGACTTGGGACTGTTTACTGAGAAAAAATAAGACACAGAATTTATCAATATTGCTGAATACCTAACTGATTCAGTTTACATTTCAAGGTAAGTGCTGCAGTACAGCCACAAACCATTTCTCATATTATCCAGTATGGGACAAAAAAACATTTCCATATGCAATGATATGTTCACACCAGGAGTCCCACGATGTACGTTAAAGTGAGCCTGATAAGAACACAGGCTCACTGAGAGTTAGTCAGCAGAAAGACTGCAACAGAAGCAGAAGGTTGTAACACTAAGACGAAATCAGAGATGTGGTTGCAGCCAAGTTAAGGAATGAAACTGTATAAAACAGTAACTCTGATCGTGGCCACACTACGAAACTTGTTCTTGCATTATTTATTAGTAATGGTGCAGGGAGTGAAGGGCTAAAGAAAGTAATCAAAGTAATAAATGTTCTTTGCATTAAAGGAGAGTCTACATTTTCGTGGCTAAAAAAGGAAATTTTCTTAGGTGCAATGAACCAACACAAAGAGTAGCCTCTCAGTTCAAATTGCTACTTTCGCACAAAATCTGATTTAGTTTCCAGATTTCAGTTTTAATATCCTACAAACCAAAGTTTCATGTTCAAAACAAAATAAAATAAAAATGTCTACAATATTCAATGAGCCTTGAAAAGCCAATTGTTTTGTTTTGGAAGCAAAAACTCCTGCTGCTGTTGCTACCACTAGTCACAATTTTTATATAAGCATTGTATGGCAGTATTTGAAGACATTATCTTCATTTTAAAATACAACATAGCAGACTGTAATTCCTGAAACATTACCATACCTTTTGTTTTTGTCATGATATGAGACTTTTGCAGTACACTGAATATGCAAAAACACAAAAAATAGTACCACATTCCAGAAGACTCATGAAAGTGGTTACTTTCTTAAACACACTGAGCACTGTTGAGATATAACTATGAACTGGAACATTTTGTGTTTTATGTGAGCACCTACAAATATTAAAATTGACATATACAGCTCACAAATACCTAAATTTTTTGCTCAATCGAAGCTGATATAGTATTGTAAGTTTGCAGATGCATTAATGTGAATGCATCTGTGATCAAGATATGTTTTCATTATCATGACACCAACATAAAACATACATTCTCAATAATATGTTCCAAGAAAGGAAATTTCATTTCCTAACTTCAGAAAATAGTATTTTGACAAGTAAGGCATAATTAATTAATGGGTAATTGATTGATTCGTCAGTTTCTGCAGATCACTTTGTGAATGAGAATTGTCAGAGACATGGGACAAGTTAAAATATGCACTAACAAAGTGAAGCAGCTATTACAAACTGCATTAACAAGCAATTACTGTTGTGTAATAATTTTAAATTGTTCTCGAGTGTTCTGCTGGGTCGAATTATTGGTTCACCAAAAACGTTTGGCAATGTGACTTCTTGTTATCTTCAGCTGAGGAATGATGAGCTAGTCATCTATTGAGTACTTTTGCATTCTTATTAGGGCCATGCTCTGGAGACTAAAGTTCTGCTACACCATCACTGGTTCATATTTAGCTTTGTGCTGTGCCCCCAGTATGCCGAGTGCAGGATTCAACGCTTTGCTATGGGAAAATCACGGTCTTTGTTTATAAGGTTCTGTTGACATCAGATTTCTACTGATTCTTTAAGCACACTACTCCTAAAAGCAGGATTTTTTTCAATATTTTTTGGTACCTCCAGAGCATGGCCTCATTTCTCCACAATGTCACCAACTGTTTGTGGGCAGGAGTACTGATGATATGAATATAAAAGCATGGCACAGTGGATCAGCCCATCATTTTTCAACAGGCACATGAGGATAGCTACAAGTCTTGCTGTTGAAAATATTTGCAGAAGCAAATGATCCAACCAAGAAGAATACTCAAGAAGAATTTAAAATGTATTTGTCATGGAAATCTCAGGTAACATTATGTTAAACTGCTATAAACAAACCTGTTTAACATAATCAACAATAATATTTAGACATAAAATCCAGATTTCTGTTGTGGCATTTTTTTATAGCAGCAATTTGCATATTATTACATAATGTCTCTAAGAGATATCTTCAATGCTGTGGGTCCATTGGATCATAAATAATATTTGGATTTAGACATACAAGTTATAGATAACACTGATGTCCATTCCAAATAGGCTTTAACTTCTCCAGTACATCGACAGCTGATAGATTTACTGTTTTTCCTTCTTCAAAATAGCTGTGTTTCTGCTTTACCTGTACATATTAGCCACAATTATCAATGTGATCCAATAACACTAGTCATAATTGCAGAAGCAGCCTGCAGTGTCTTAGTAAGATACAGGAAATGCCAATGGAGTATTTTTTCTTCTTTGAGTTCGTGAGAATATATATTACTTTCTCTGTAGAGAAGCATTTATGTAAACCAACCTGAGCTGCAGTTAAAATTTAATGAATAGAAATGTGGTTCAATAATCTGTTGTAAGCTAACTTCTCAAAAGTTTTTAAGAACACAGGAAGGTGTTCTAGCTAGGAATCCAGGAAAGACATGGTTATAAAAAAGATTCAATTTACTGGGTTATGGAGTGACTTCAACAAGAATACTATAAAAGCAGCTTACACACATCTCAAATACAATCTGCGACTGAGATTCATGCATGCCCTTATAGAGATGCTATCCATATCAGTTGTCACTGGCATAGTGCCATGCATGCACAGTGGACCTGGTGATGGCAGTCGGTGATAAGGCTGCCCCTGGCAGCCACCTCCAGTAGTTGCAGGTACGCCATTTCAATTCTTACACACTTGACTCTTGGCATAGCGGGCCTTCTTACGTCCACTGTGGGCAGTAGGTATAGTAACCAGTGGGTTACTAGACTTCTCCTTCCTTGCATGGGAAAGACCAGGCATTGCCATCCACAATGCTGGGACTGGAGATATATCCCAGCATTCACGGTGGTGCAGTGGGCGGAAACCACAGGCACCAGAATTTCCTGACCTGCTCAGAACTACACACACATACGAAAGTGAGAGGGACATGGGCACACCACTGTCTGTGCATCCCAGGATGACTGGTGGACAGGACTGGTGACAGGGGGAGGGGGGGGGGATATTATATTGTCTGAGAGTATAGTGAATTGACAGTTGCATTAGCACTAGGCACACGAGCAATTCAGTACAGAGCAGAGGAGAACATAGGAGTGTGCTGAGAAAGACAGTTGAGTCACGCAGCAGCTCTTTTGTTGAGAAATAGTTGTAATGCAGTGGTGCTAAAGTATGTGGGCCTAATTTTGCTTGTTATGGAGCTACAAGAAGAAGAACCTATGCCACATGTTGTCTACATCTACATCTACATCTACATCAATGAACAATTCCTTATATCACACCAATGACATTTCAACCTGAAGTAAGATCCAACTAATTCCTTGGTCATACATATAGATCATTCTGTGTTTGAATAACAGCAAATTATACTAAAGTGTTGATCTAAAATTTTACCTATACCTAAGTAGGATCTATCCCATAAAGTATTGATGATCCAAGAGAGTCCTCATGATTGATAAAACTATTGCAGTGTTTTATGAAAGAAATAACAGTAATTAAAATTTTAATAATTTGCAAAACTACAATTAACAGAAATGCTCAAGTCTTGTAAACAGCAAATTGGAAGACAGCACATAACAGAGCAAGATTCAGTAAAACATATCTATTCTTTTTCAATTTTGGTTCTGAAAATTTCTTAACTGCAACTTAGAGAAAAGTGATTGTCGAATGACACTAATCATTATGATAATTTTCAAACTAATATATATCTCTTGAGTAAAATTAAAGAGAGTAAACACAGTGAGTAAGATCATGAAGTTTTTTCATTTACCTAACTGTTTACTACTGATGAGATATTGTTGTTCTTTGACAATTATTAATTTCTATGAGTTACTACTTAACTGAAAGGTATTTGGTCACTGTGACATACCCATTTGAAATTATGCCACGGCAGTATTTACCAATTTTGTGCTGTTTTCACCTTGCAGCAAAACCAAGCACTCTTACATAAGTTCCTCATATCAATGGACACAAATTATGCTCATGTAGTGAGTTGACAACCATTAATTTTCATTGTTTCATTACTTAAATTTATAACATTATCCAAATTTAACTAAGCTCTGTAATTCCATACAGCCCAATTTTACATTTGCTTGCTTTAACTGAGTTTTCCTTCTTGTCGTCATTGCTGCAAACACTGAGATTGGCGATTTGGTTGCAACTGCATCTACGTTTCAGAGATTTCATTTATTCTTCAGAGTAGATACCTGTCCCAAGCAACAGGAAACTTTAGATACACAATTAATTGAAGTCCTAATTAACTGGACATGTAGGGGGTGGTTATAAACTGGCTTGTGAACTGTCAGCCATGAACTGGTCAAGAATACGAATCTGCTGTTTGTTATAGCTTACCAACTGATGCTTGATGCATGCCAAAGATGGGGGACCCCAGCCTGGCACACATATCTGAGTTAAGTAAGGACATTACAGCCCCTGCGTTGACTCGTAGGATCAGTGGCTTATCCACCAACCGCATTTCAATGGAAAATTTGTTCTTACCTACAGATAATGATGAACCCATTGACTACGCTGAGTAAATATCGACGCCCACTGATTCTTGCAATGACTTGTGGGGCAGACAGAGATCAACATACCACTGCTATATTATTTTTTTTTCTTTTTTTTTATGGCAAGATGTCCTACGCTTGACGCACACTGTTTACTCTTGCTGTATGAAACGAGGGGAACAAAGCAAGCAGCGTTCACCTTTCCTGCTGCCAACAACATGTTTGTTCGTGTCAGCCTGGTTGGCTTGTTTGTACTGCGGCTACCTCCACTTCCCCAAGCACACTAAGCTCTATGCACTAGGGCTGCACACTGACAACAACAGTAACAGTGACAGTGGCATCACTCCAAGCTCCTAATTGGCAGCCCATGAAACCTCAAATGACTGCACAGCATTCAGAACCTCTTCTAACATATGGTCCTCAAACTGAAGGGCACGCTGACGCACCTTATTTGGGCCCATACGAACGATCTCATCTCTGACCATAGTGTCCACATAAGACCCCTGAGACCTAGTCATGATGATGTGACACTTATGACTGAGGCCATGCAGCTCAGTCGCCTTAGGTCAATACAACTGTTGCAGCTGTCTGTGACATTGGTAGAATTCAACATGCACAGCGACCACTTGTGTAAGCTTGTGGTGATAGGAGGACAGCAAACAACATGGTCATCAAAAGAAGGTGACACTGATTCTTGCAGATGAGCTAACTGCCACAGTAAATAATACATCTATTCCACAATAAGAAAAGAACCTTACAGACTTACCGCATAGACCATCTGGAATGCCAAAAAATGTTGGTGAATCCACTTCTCATAAAAATCCCAGTCTTCTGAGCGTTCAGCATGGGGATTGAATAGGGGATTGAAACGGGGAGGGGGGGACGTTAAAAACCAGCAGATGAGCTTGCATGAAAAATGCCAACAATTATTCGAATGCGGCTGTATGCACCTGCTGTTGGAGTAGAAGTGACTGGAGGCCTTCATGAAGAGACAAATGACAGAAAAACCACAGAATCTGACCTACATGAAAATTTGACCCTCGATATCACCATTTGGAGGTATTCTAACAAGGAAGATGAGGGAACACACACTTGTAAAAGAGATACAATTTATTGACTCATCGAGTGATGTACACAAAAATACAATGGAAGTATTTTACTTTTTTTTTAACATGTCTAACAACTGAGGGCCCGGAGGCCCGTGCATCCCCTTATAAAGATGCTATCCACATCAGGTATTGCTAATGTAGAGCTGTGCACACAAGATGGACCTGGTGATGGTAGTAGGTGACATAGCTGCCTCGAGTAGCTGCAGGTGTGATGTCTGAACATCGGTGTGTATTATGCTTGCCATAGAAGCCTGACTTACATCCTCTGTGAGTGGTATAAATAATAACTGGAGGGTTATTACAGAAGGTGGATGATAGGTCAAATTTTGTAATACCAAACTGCTATGATTTAAATCATGTAGGAAAACACTATGCTTAACTGGTGTTAACAATCAGATGAGTCACTATGTTAGATTCAGCATAAGCAAACCAAACGGCTGGAATACTCCACAATTCCTTGTCTACAATATAATGGTGGACAGAAAAGAGTGCGAGTTTTACATCATGTTCAAATTATGTTTTGATGTTTTTTAATGTTTCTTTCTTCATCATCGAGAATGTTAGCAAATATCTTTTGGCTTTCTTTCTCAGTGTCTCACTCTAACAAACAGTGATTTGTACCAGATAAGGGATTATAAAATAAATGTCCTCTTAACAGTGTTCCATCTAAAGGATATTGCACTCTCTTAACAACAGTGTGCTGTGAAATGGCAGTAGTTTTGAGATTCGTGTGATGATAGAAAATAGGACTTCATACAGGATAAACTGGACATTAACTCCATAACTTAAACTGAAAAACAAACAGGGACAAAAGCAAAAGGTAATTCATAGTAGATGATTACACAATATTTTCAAACCTGACACAAAAGCAGATCAAACAAGTCAGGAGGAGAAGGAAAACTATCATAGTTCATGCCATACCAAGCCCATTAGAAACAGGGTATTGGCTTTGTGAAGCATGGTAGGCAGATAGAGCCATTCTGCTATTTAAAGAAACTATGGGCAACACAAATCAGTATGGTTAGATTGGGTCTGCAGTATTACAGCCGGTGATTGTGAATTAACTGAGATGCGAAGATAAATTCTAATTTAAGGTGAACATTTAATCAAGGCTATGTACCCTCCAATGATACACACGTGATAAAATGGTAGCTGCACTTAAAGGCAAAAAGACAAGTCACCTAATGATATGACAAACCTGTTATCAATTACCAACAATACTTCTAAGATACATTGCTCACTAATCTACTAGTTACAACTGTAATGGGGCTGCCTCTCTATTCCTCCCTTGGTTCATTTAACCGGTCTTTCAGAAAGATGTCATGAAGAAAACAATTTCAACATGACTATAATGAGATGGCCATATATTATGACAGAACTGTTGATACACAGTGTAATGTGCAAACTAAATTTAAATTACGACTAAATCCAAGGATAGCAAACTTTTTTCCCTGCAAAAAAAACTGAATGGATACTTACCTAACAATAAAGCTCTCCTCCTCTTCTTCCTTCTCTCCCTCTCCACTATTGCTCTGCTGTGCCTTCTCTTTCTGTAATTCTGGTATCCTCACATCATCATCTTGCTGTACAGGTGTTTCATTCTCCCTACTCTTTCGAGACCTCTTGGTTTGCTGTTTCAACTTGAGCTCTTGCAGTGACCAGTCCTGATCCCACATCCAGGTGTCACTCTGATATGCATCATTGTGCATGAGTTCACATGCAGTGTTGGCGCACTTTGCAAGTAAGAACTGAATCTCAGAATCCAATTCTTCAAAAGTTGCATCAGTTTCCATGATGTAACGATTCCATGAGTCATCAACAGGTAAAAAAGCTGTGCCCAGTTCCAGCATCCCAGCTAGGGTAACTGGGTGAGGAAATCTTTCCAAGAAGAGTGGTAGAAGTTGTTCCAGTACCGACAAAGTGGCCAACACATCACTGCAAATGGAATAATGTGTTAGTGTTATTGACACAGTGTATGCAACAAATATGCAGCTGTTCATCAGATTATAGTTTTCAACTATTACCTTTAAAACTAAAGCCGGAAGAGGCTACTGAAACAATTAGTTAGTGTAGGAAATGAACAAATTCAAATTTATAAACAACATAAAACACTTGATTTTCTTCCTTTCCCCAATGTCCAGTAACTCTCGTACATTTCCTTCTATTCTCACAGACAATATAATACATACTACCACAACTACAACTATTAATCAGTTTTACAGTAACTATTGAAAATTTAAGTAAATAAAGATACATACTTTTTAATTGCCAATAAATGTAGATACAGACACATACAAAACATTCTTGAATGTTAGGTTTCATAACTAGAGATTTTTTTCATTCAGCAAAAAGAGAGGATACGATTATTGGAGTTTTCTACGCAATTTGAGGATAATGTACAAAGTCAAAGTCAGCTTGCCAGGTAGAAACATCAATTGAAGAGAAAAGTGAAATGAACAATGGAACACATACAATATATCAAATTTGAGAACCATAGTGGTTAGTGGTGGCATAGATGGCAGTAAAAGATAAGAATAGGACACAGTAAAAATATCAGAAAGATGAGATGAAAATGAGGAATGACAGAAAGAAGGGAGAAAGGAAGGGAGTGAGGTTTAACATCCCATTGATGGGAAGTCATAACAGATTCATTCTTCTTTAGTTCTGGACAGGATGGAGAAAGCACTATCCATGGGTGTTTTCAAAATAACTATTCCAGTATTTGCCTTAAACAATTCAAGGAAAGTAAGGAAAATATAAATCTAGATGACCAGACAAGTATCTGAACCAGCTTCCCCCCATACGTGAATCCAGCACCTTACCATAAAAAAGAAAGAGGGTGAAGAGTGAAAAGCAGCCAAAAAAGAAAAGAAAAAATGGTAAATCTAAAAGAGATACGAAAACAGAAAACTAAATAAACAGAATACAGTGGAAGCAACAGTAGCTAGAAGAGCACAGGAGGCAACAAGAAGACAATAAGTGATCAACTGAAGGTGAGGCCAGCTGGGAAGCATGAATCAAGCTCGTACTGTACAGAAAGCGTCTAATTACAAATATCTTCTCAGTGTAGGCAGGAACAATTCAAAATCACCCATAAACTGAAGTAGGGAATAACAAACCTTCTTGTAATAGGGACCCACAGCATGTATCAATTGTCTGTACTGCTGACAGTTGCTCTACAGCTGTTTGTGCAGATACGTCTGTGTCCTGTGTAGCTTCTGCCCCGCGACCGTTGGACTGGGATGGCCGGCAGCCAGGATGCCAGGAGTTTGTAGCCATCTTCTCTGCTGATGTTCTCAGGCTGCTTAATAATTTCAATCGCCTCCCGTATTTTGCATTCTCGCATCCACAATTCTTTCACCAGTACTCGGACTTCCTGGAACCTGACAGGTTGTCCACAGTCATGGTGGTGTTCCACTATCGCCAATTTATTATATTGTTGTAATTGTACATAGCATTTGTGTTCTGCTACTCGTAAGCTGACAGGTCTCCCTGTTTCTCCTACGTAGACAGCTCCGCACTCACACCGTAGTTTGTAAACACCTGCAGTGTTAAGATTGTTGACTACATCCTTGGAGGAACCTATCATTTCGTGGATCCTGTGACTCCTTCGAAAAATTAGTTTGAAACCTCGTCAGTGGAGGACGTTGCCTAGCCATTCACTGACGCCTTTTACATACAGTAAGTGTACCTGTGGAAGCTACTCTTCTTTGCCTTCTTCTCATGTTCTGCTCCCTTTGGTTTTAGCTACCTTTCTTATGATGTTGTCATCATAGCCCCTGGCACGAAACATGAGTTGTAGCTCCTTTAATTATTATTTGATATTTTCATTGCTTATCCGGTAGGCTTGGGCAGTTAACGTATGCAGAACCGAATACTTTTGATCTGGATGGTGTGCACGTTCCGATTAGTGTGCATTGGTTTCCTGTACACTTTGTGTCCTAGTTTACCTTCAGTGGCTCTGTATACTTCCACATCCAGAAATGACAAGGTACCATTGTTTTCAGTCTCATGTGTGAACTTTATATTTTTGTGTAGGCTATTTAAGTGCTGGAGGAAGTTTCTTAATTCCGCTTCATCATGAGGCCAGATAACAAATGTATCGTCTACATATTGTAGCCAACAACTGGGACGTAACGGAGCAGAAGCTAGGGCCGTTTGCTCAAAGGCTTCCATGAAGATGTCCGCAGCTACAGGGGAGAGCGGGGAACCCATTGCCACTTCATCTAACTATTTGTAATATTTTCCCCACCAGGTGAAGTATGTAGATGACAGGCAGAAGCGCACTAGATCACAGATATCTGGTGGGATCCAATCATGTAGAATGAGCATAGTCTCCTCAATAGGTACGTTAGTGAATAGTATCAAAAGTGACCATGCCATTAGGTGCTCATTCAGGTTTTGAAGACCACATTGTTATTCCATGACAAAACATTCTCTCGGTATTTTATAGCTCTGATGGATGATACAGCTGGTGAGATTCAGTATCAAATCCCAACCTTGCTTAAATTGAAATCTTTCTTCTGGTTCATTAAATTTTCCAACATATTTGATCAAGTTGTCCCAGAAACTTGGTATTTCATTTGATGATTATACTCAAGACAGTGCTCAGTGACAACTGATTTTATTGGTTGCTTTAGCTGGGTGATCTGCAGATATTCTCTGCACATCCCATTGACTGTTCTACTAGTCTATCCCAAGTAAGACGTGACTCATTCACACCGAATTTCAGAGACCTAGACCATCTTAACATTACATATACATTAACAGGACAGAAATACAGTGAACACCTCATTACCATAGGGGACTGGGCCAGCAAAAGGCAGATACGCAATCCTTGATTTTTTTCTTTCTTTTTTTTTAGTCTCAAGCTCTTCTTCAGGCATCAATTTTGACTGCAACACCACTCAATTTGTCAATCTGAGTAACTCATTCCATCAGAACACTATTAGTACCTGTTTTAATTCTTCAGTGAGGCTCTTCTTGTCTGAGAGCATTTGAGCTCTATGGCCAGAGTCTTTAGTGCAGAATTTCTGAGTGACAGATGGTAATGGCTCAAGGTATGGAGAACAAAGGTCAATGTGTGCGAGTTTTCTAAATACACAATGACCCATAGATGCACCCATTCTTCTCTTCCCTAACATCTCAAGGAAAAGGAGCTGGCCCTCTTTTTAAAGTTCACGAGGAAGATGACTGGATGATTATTTGAAAAATGATGCACGGAAATCAAAAGAACTACTCAGCCAGATACCCAAAAGCAATTTGGGAGACATTCTGAGCAGCCGTCTTGTTTGCAGGTGATGCTGTCATTTATCGACTAATTAAGTCATCAGAAGATCAAAACAAATTGCAAAACGATTTAGAAATGATATCGGAATGGTTTGGAAATTTGCAGGTTGACCCTAAATAACGAAAAGTGTGAGGTCATTCAAATGAGTGCTAAAAGGAATCCGTTAAACTTCGGTTACACGATAAATCAGCCAAATCTAAAGGCCCTAAATTCAACAAAATACCTAAGAATTCCAACTACAAACAACTTAAATTGGAAGGAACACATAGAAAATGTTGTGGGGAAGGCTAACCAAAGACTGCATTTTATTGGCAGGACACTTAGAAAACGTAACAGATCTACTAAGGCGACTGCCTACACTACACTTGTCCGTCCTCTTTTAGAATACTGATGTGCAATGTGGGACCCTTACCAGATAGGATTCACAGAGTATATCGAAAAAGTTCAAAGGAGAGCAGCACATTCTGTATTATCACGAAATATGGGAGAGAGTGTCACTGAAATGATACAGGATTTGGGCTGGATCATTAAAACAAAGTATTTTTCGTTGTGATGGAATCTTCTCACAAAATTCCAATCACAAACTTTCTCCTCGGAATGAAAAAATATTTTGTTGACACTGATCTACATAGGGAGAAACGATCACCATGATAAAATGATAAAATATGGGAAATCAGAGCTCGTACGGAAAGATATAGGTGTTCGTTATTTCCGTGCACTGTACAAGATTGGAATAATAGAGAATTGTGAAGGTGGTTCAATGAACCCTCTGCCAGGCACTTAAATGTGATGTGCAGAGTATACATGTAGATGTAAAACATCATTCGTAGACTGACCACTCACCCTGCACAGTAATCCATGAGCTGTGGAAACTGCTTCCGAATATCATCCAAGGAACCCTTTACAAATACGTCCCTCAGGCTCTTCTCTGGTGGCGGCTTGTCGGGACAGTAGAGCTGGGCGATGTCTTGCAATGCATTGAGGGATCCTACCTGGCTCCATGGCTCATGTTCTGCCAAGCCAGCCCGCAGCTGCATGCGCTGCTCATCTGTCACACTGCTGACACACACATGCAGTGAAAGTGTGTCGACAAAGCGTAGGCCAGTGTCACGGAAGCTGTACTGTTCCCTCACACGAGCTCTGTCAAAGGCCGCGTGGTGTGCAACGACTACCCGAGGGCACTGTCTGCAACAAATTAACAGAGCATGTAACTTTCAACTTACATATGTGATCAGACTGTAATGTTAAGGTCTTTTACAAATAGATACAAAAAAGGAAACATTATAGTTTAACATCCCGTAGACAACAATATCGTTAGAGATGGAGCACTAACTCTGCTGGGGAAACAAGAGGGAAGAATCAGATACTGTAAAAGGACAAAGGATAACGGGTAAGAGAACAGGATTACAACATTACAGACCAATATCCTTAACATTGCTTTGCTGCAGCATTCTAGCGCATATTCTGTGTTCAAATATAATAAATTTCCTAGAGACCGAAAAGCTCATGTCCACAAATCAGCACAGATTTAGAAAGCACCACTTGTGTGAAACCCATCTTGCTCTTTCCTCACATAATACACTCCTGGAAATGGAAAAAGAACACATTGACACCGGTGTGTCAGACCCACCATACTTGCTCCGGACACTGCGAGAGGGCTGTACAAGCAACGATCACACGCACGGCACAGCGGACACACCAGGAACTGTGGTGTTGGCCGTCGAATGGCGCTAGCTGCGCAGCATTTGTGCACCGCCACCGTCAGTGTCAGCCAGTTTGCCGTGGCATACGGAGCTCCATCGCAGTCTTTACCACTGGTAGCATGCCGCGACAGCGTGGACGTGAACCGTATGTGCAGTTGACGGACTTTGAGCGAGGGCGTATAGTGGGCATGCGGGAGGCCGGGTGGACGTACCGCCGAATTGCTCAACACGTGGGGCGTGAGGTCTCCACAGTACATCCATGTTGTCGCCAGTGGTCTGCGGAAGGTGCACATGCCCGTCGACCTGGGACCCAACCGCAGCGACGCACGGATGCACGCCAAGACCGTAGAATCCTACGCAGTGCCGTAGGGGACCGCACCGCCACTTCCCAGCAAATTAGGGAAACTGTTGCTCCTGGGGTATCGGCGAGGACCATTCGCAACCGTCTCCATGAAGCTGGGCTACGGTCCCGCACACCGTTAGGCTGTCTTCCGCTCACGCCCCAACATCGTGCAGCCCGCCTCCAGTGGTGTCGCGACAGGCGTGAATGGAGGGACGAATGGAGACGTGTCGTCTTCAGCGATGAGAGTCGCTTCTGCCTTGGTGCCAATGATGGTCGTATGCATGTTTGGCACGGTGCAGGTGAGCGCCACAATCAGGACTGCATACGACCGAGGCACACAGGGCCAACACCCGGCATCATGGTGTGGGGAGCGATCTCCTACACTGGCCGTACACATCTGGTGATCGTCGAGGGGATACTGAATAGTGCACGGTACATCCAAACCGTCATCGAACCCATCGTTCTACCATTCCTAGACCGGCAAGGGAACTTGCTGTTCCAACAGGACAATGCACGTCCGCATGTATCCCGTGCCACCCAACGTGCTCTAGAAGGTGTAAGTCAACTACCCTGGCCAGCAAGATCTCCAGATCTGTCCCCCATTGAGCATGTTTGGGACTGGATGAAGCGTTGTCTCACGCGGTCTGCACGTCCAGCACGAACGCTGGTCCAACTGAGGCGCCAGGTGAAAATGGCATGGCAAGCCGTTCCACAGGACTACATCCAGCATCTCTACGATCGTCTCCATGGGAGAATAGCAGCCTGCATTGCTGCGAAAGGTGTATATACACTGTACTAGTGCCAACATTGTGCATGCTCTGTTGCCTGTGTCTATGTGCCTGTGGTTCTGTCAGTGTGATCATGTGATGTATCTGACCCCAGGAATGTGTCAATAAAGTTCCCCCTTCCTGAGACAATGAATTCACGGTGTTCTTATTTCAATTTCCAGGAGTGTATATGCTGTAAACTATAGATGAAGTGCAACAGGCAGATTCCACATTTCTAGAATTCCAAAAAGCATTCAATGCGGTGCCCCTTTGCAAGCCTGATGAAGGTTCGAGCATATGGAATAAGTTCACAGATATGTGATTGGCTTGAAGACTTCTTAAGTAATAGAACCCAGTATGTTGTCCTCACAGTGAGTGTTCATTGGAGACAAGTAACATCAGCAGTGCCCCAGGGAAGTGTAATATGATCATTGCTATTTTCTATATAAATAAATAAATAAATGATCTGGTAGAAAGGGTGGGCAGCAACCTGCAGTTGTTTGCTGATGCTGCTGTGATGTATAGGAAGGTGTCAAAGATTAGTGACTGTAGGCTGATACAAGATAACCTAGACAAAATTTCTAGTGGGTGTGATAAATGGCAGCTGGTTCGTAAGTAGAAAAATGTAAAGATGAGTAGGAAAAACAAACCCGTAATGTTCAGATACAACATTAGTAGTGTCCTGATTGACAAAGTAATGTTGTTTAAATAGCTCATCAAAATGTTGCAAAGCGATATGAAATGAATCGAGTATGTGAGGATTGTGATAGGAAAGGTGAATCGTCAACTTTGGTTTATTGGGAAAGTTGTAGGAAAGTGTAACTCATATGTACAGGTGACTGCATATAGGACACTAATGTGACCTATCCTTGAGTACTGATTGAGTGTTTGGGATCTGCACCAGGTCGGATTGACAGAAGACATCAAAGCAATTCAGAGGCAATCTGCTAGATTTGTTACTGCTCAAGTGGGAATCCCTGGAGGGAAGAAGACATTCATTTCGAAGAATACTACTGAGAAAGTTTAGAGAACCGGCATTTGAAGCTGACTGCAGTCAATCCTACTGCTGCCAACATACATTTTGCCGAGGGACCATGAAGATAAGATACAAGAAATTAGGGCTCACACGGAGGCATATAGACAGTCATTTTTCCATCATTCTACCTGTGACTGGAACAGGAAAGGAAACAGCTAATTGTGGTACAGGGTACCCTCTGCCATGCACCGTGCAGTGGTCTGCTGAGTATGGATGTAGGTGTAAGAGTAGATGGTCTTGACAAAGGAACCAATCATGCATTTGCTTCAAATGATTTAGGTCAGGTAGTTTGGCGGGACCATTTGAATGAAACTCAATATCTAGATCCAAATTTATACTCCTCAAGCCATGAATTATAAACCACATTTCCTATGGGTACAAATTATGTATTTTGACACAGTGGTTTCTGTAGCATTCTGCCTCCTCATGGTGTTGATCATTAGCAATTCTCCTGACAGGGACAATTTCCTACCTCAAGAGCAAGAGCGTCCGTGAACCTTTATCAGCTCCTCTGCACTCTTTGACAAGGCCATTGGCCGAATGAGGGTGACTGCTTACACTGAAAGTCTTCTGCGGTCACTGCTCATTATTTTCATTCAAATTGGAAGCTGTAACTGCAATTAGACCAAGAACTCAGAATGTTTCGATTATTACTCAAAGATATTTTTCCTTGACAAATCTTCCTATTTAAAATAAATAAATAAATAAATAGCTTTTGTTTCCCAAGTAAGGCACTCCATTATTATTGAAGTTAGGCAACACATAAGAGTATAAAAGATATTAGTAGGCCTAAGTGAAGAAAACTATAAGAACTAATGATGGTGAACCTGGAACACTAGTTAAAAGAAGCAGTTATAGTGAAGAAGTGAAATGAACAACAAGAATAATTTATCATTTTAAGAGGAGACTTGATAAAAAATTCTAAGACACCAGCATACAGTGTCAAAAACTAAATCTCTTTTGCCATATTGCTATGTAAAGTAAAGAGGAAAAGGTATTATCCATCCTGTGCCGTGTCTGCTTAAAAAGTGACAGTAGCACACCATCAATAGTTCATTACAGTGAGTGCAGAGGTGTTTGGGGCCATTCTTTATCAGATGACAATGGCTGAAGAGACTGCTCCAATGTGTAATCTAGCTAAAATCATCTTCTCATGATGAGATGGATAAGAGGAAGTTCCCTAAGGCATAGGAAGTGTTAAGTCTCTCTGAGTTTGTTCCTATGGACAGAAGACCAATATTTATGGCAGAATGGTATAATGTTCCTATGCATAGTGATACAGTGACTATAAAAGGTAACATAATAGCTGAAAGGCCTGAGCAGTACTACAATTCGAACCTTAGCAGCAGAAACAGCAGCCTCATTTCCTGACATGGCAATGTTTCTAGGAACTCATACAAACAACACGTTGGCAACCACATCAGTAAGTGAGTGAAGATGGTCATGGATCTGTGGTACTAAAGGGTTGTATGTGTGCAGTGCACTGAGGCTCTGCGACCACTGAGGAAATTGGAGCATACAACACATTTAGAGAATCTGTGTCACCAGATGGACAGTGTGACTTGATAACAGGCGAGAAGTTCTGCAGAAGAAAATCAAGCACACATCTAAAAGGCAATACCTAAAACACTTCCACATTGTAGGCATTCTTAGAGCCAACAACATAAATGAAAGTCCTGTCCTAAGCAGTATGTGAAGCTTAAAAAATGTAGAATAACTTATCAAAACCAGAGTAGTGTTTTTCAGAAGTGATGTAGTCAAAGATGGACACTGAGCATGAGCCAAAGAGGGAAAAGACTCTCACCCCTTAGCATACAGCAGGTAACATGACATGAAGCTTTTGAAGCAGATACAAAACTGAGGACTGGGAGGAAACTGAGAAGCAGATCCTGTCTCATACTGCTAGTCAAGGGAGTACTCAAAAAAGAAGGCACAAGATGGATGTCTGGACACACAGTACTATCAGCAAGTGTATATAAAGAGGGGAATATTGTGCTGGAAAAACAGTGATAGTCCGACAACTCTGGCAAGCAGACTTTTAACTGGACTATTGGGAAATGTACCATTGCCCAAATGAATGCTGCAACATAAGAAGGGCAGTCATTCAGACTAACATACTATACATCCATACTCCACCCTCAATTGGACTATGGATCAATGCAGACGCAGGGCTGACTGGTCTGCTCCCCATGAGGTGCCACATGGAAGGTGTGTGATACTGGGAAAATGGACACCGCAGGCTGCCAGGTAGGATATATGGGGAAACAAACAAGTGTTAACCCCAAGAATTTTGTGGTTTTGATGAACATAAGAGCAAGGGGACTGGGATTATGAAACTCCTTTTGCTGCCAGAATTCTGTACAAACATTTTTTGGTGGAAATCTGGAAACAACCGTATGTCTAAGAGTTGATGTGATCAAGATAGTGGTGAAGTCACCACTCAAATAAATAGGTCTGCCAAGAGCTGCAATAAACTGCAAAATTAATGACAACAATAGACCCTCAGATGCCTGGAAGAAGACAATTAAATGTGGTTGATTGTTGTAGCGTATAAGGTTACACTCGGCACAGAGCCCTGAGGTACACCACTCTCCTGAATACCTGAATATTAGTGTCCAATGGAGTCAAACCCTAGCATACATTAAAAACTTGGCCTTCTGAAAATTCCTGAATAAAGTGGAGGAGGCAGCCTCATAAGTCCCATATAGCATTGTACAAAGGATGTCCACCATGCAGCATGTGTCATAGGCCTTTTACAAACAAAAACTACTGCTATTGTCTTGAACTTGAACAGGAAGTTGTACATTATGTGAATCGACAAGGTGATGAGATGGGCAACTGCAGAATGATGCCTACAAAAGCCACACTGAACATTTGGCAGTAAATTCTGAGACTCATGCCATCATACCAGTCCCCCAACAGGCATTCATTCCATCAACTTGCAGATATACTACAGGTGAGTGAAGTGTCAAAATCTTGATAGTTGCAAGGAAGGTGTGTGATCTTACCAGGCTTAAGTGCAGGGACTACAGTGGCTGCACACCAATGTGTGGGAAACATGCTGTCCTTCCAGATACAATAGCACATATGGAGGAGAAAGCTCTTGCCCCCAGGAAATAGGTGCTGCAACAAATGAATGTGAATGTTGTTTGGTCCTGGGGCAGAGGGTTTCAATGATGAAAGGGCATGCTCAAGCTCCCTCACGGTAAAAACAGTATTGCCGCATTCGTAACTATCAGAAATGGAGTCTCCCGAGCCTCTACCACTCACTTCCAAAATAGGAAGGCAGGATGGTAATAGATGAAGCTCGAGATCTCTGCAAAGTGCTAATCCAGTGTGTTGGAGATACTGACAGGATCCTTGATGATATCTTTTTCAACAGTCAGACCAGACACTGGAAGATGGACTTCCTTCCCAGCAATGAGTCAAAGCCTGTTCCAAACATAAAAGAGGGTAAAATGGCTAAAAGAATTAATGCAAGAGATTCAAGAGGCTTTCTTGCTGTCTTAGATAATTTGACAACTTTTGCATGCATTTGGTTATAATGGATATAGTTCTCCACCATGCCATGACATTCAAAGACAAAGAGAGGATATCTTCACGTGTGAATTACGTCTTGACATGCATGGGAAGTGGTCACTTGAATGTGTCTCAGATGACAGAACATTCTAGATGGTGAGGAAGTTGTGCACTGTAGGAGGAGAGATCCAGGTGTGACAATGACTGTAGAAACTGAAAGAAGTGTGGGTTCACCAATGCTGAGAGAAACAATATTATGCTGGTACAGAATATCTGCCAGGAGCATATCCTTCATGCAGTCTCTGGGGGTACTCTAAATGGAAACGTGATCATCCCAGTCACTGAACAACAATAACTATGTTCAGAGCTGAGCAAAAAGCTGCAGTATGTCTGCCATGGTGAGAATACGAGATGGAGGTGTACAGATATAACAAAAAGAAAATGTAATTGCAGGAAAGGAAATACGGACAGCAGCAGCTTTTAACTGGGTGTTCAACACAATGATCTGGCAATGGACTTTTTTTCAGATGAGAGTCGTTACTCTTCAGTGAACTGAAATCTGTTCCTTGAGTGGTAGGTAGAAATGTACCAATGTGAGATAGAAAAGATCCAAGAAGTCTCGAGGATGTATTTCCATTTCTTGCAAGTGTGTAACAACTGGAGATATTGAATGCATTGGCAATTGCAGTTCTGCACTATGCAATCTGCTACGTATAATCCATTAAAGGATTCCCATATCTTAGGACAAGAGATGACTATTGCATTAGGTGTGATTACTTTGGAACACCTGGTTTCATACCCACTGGACTACAGGGTTCTGCAAGTAGGTGTATCTTCCTCCTCTATTTCTTCAGAGGTAGGGTTTTCCTCCCCAGGAAAGTACAAGATCAGTTGGCGATTCATGCCTGTGATGTGCAAGTTGGCTTGACGATATTTTGCACAGTTTTGTCATTGAAGAGGACCTCCAAGTTTGTGAGTGAAAGGACATTTCTTTTTATTTGTCTTGTTACTTCCTTTGTGCCTAGCAGCTGGGAGTATTCCTTCTTATATTTCTGTTCTTCTGTATGAGTCACAAAGCAACTTCGCATGAGTGGGTGAAATTTTATAGTATGTTGTGCAAGTATGGTAATGGTAGATGGTGTTTTACTCTAGTGCTAGGGATTTTACAAAATTAAACTGTATGTCCACAGACAGCTGTAAAATGGGCTTATTATTTGCCTTTAGCTGAAATGTGAAAATTGTGGAACCCAAGCTTCCAATGGCTTCTTTATATCCAAATATTCCAATATGATATTTACCTATCTAAGCTGCTCACAGGCCGTTCTGCAAAATTTTATTCAATATGCACCCAACATGTTTTCCTTGGTTTCATGATTGCTACTTAAATTATTCAAAGGTGAACAGATTTTGAAATCTCAGCTGGTTGGGTCTTTAAAGGACTACACTTTTGGCGCACACTATGTTGGGAGCACTCGTCTCCACCCCTCTTCCTTTCCCCATCCCTTTCAAAGATTTCAGCTTTCCTCCTATCACTTAAGGAACATGCAAGAAGCAGTGCTTCATCGATATCAAGGAGTTCATCTTTTGGCATTTCCTCTGTGACAGCACTAACCTGGTTGTGTCACTGCAAATTCTCGGCGGCACATGACAAATTGAAGTTACATAATTGAAATTGTTTTAGTAGGTGGTCTCACAGTTCAGTAACAGATGCAACACCATTGATTTAAGTCTGAGATCCTTTCACATTCATTTATATTTAAAAATACTTTGGTGATGACCCATTTATACACAGTATTTTAGGATTGCTAACAGATAGTCATAGACAGTGACAGTTTGTTGGCCAAAGCACATCCCTTATTGAAGTCCTCACTTATGCTCCCAACCTTCCTGAGATCATCAGCCCGAAGTGCAAGCAAGCAAATATTAGCTAGCACCTCTGCTGCCATCCCCCCCTCCCCCCCCCCCCCCCCAATCAACATTGTCATCTAACCTAGAATGAAGCAGAATTTTCTGTGAACACCTTCCTTTCTAAATGACAAAAGATAATTTATATATTTTTTTTAAACCACAAACTAATGAGTCAATAAGACAATTGGTACAGCTTATTTCTAACAGTCTCTTTTTAAGGAATGATGAAGCAATCATCAGTGCCTCACAAGCACACTACTTACAACTCCTTGGAAAAGAAGCTGACTATCCATATCGAGGGTAGACACTTGTTAAAAAACATGCTTCCTCCTCACAACTCCTCTCCCTAGCGAAAACTGCTTCATCCACAGCCTGCACCCCCATTTAAAATCAAGGAAGTTAAAATGTATGGACTACACTTTTTGTATATCACTTGATTCTTGGACTCCTTATTTTTGAACTGGCAGAAATTGGAAGACTTCAGGCTGCCAACACTTTGTGTATGATCACTGCCACTAATAATAATACTGTGTAGGCCCTGCAGCAGTGTAGTACCTACTACATAGTTACTGTTGTTTGGTCTTTCAATCAGTTCATTTGTCTGTTGTGAAGTGAATAATGAAACAATTACTGTTCTATTGCAGCAATTACCTACAACATGGAGAAGGAATTTTCATGAGATATTTAAGCACATGTGAAGTATATGTCTCAATTCTTCTGTTGTATATGCATGGTACAAAGTACAGAATCACTGTATTGTGGTGTGTACTGGGTGAACTGTGTGAGAAACAAGATGTTCACACATTCAGTTCACAAGCTGTGATCTCCACCACAGTGTGTCATGCATTAATGCTAGTATGTAAAAAATGTAATTGTAACTTTTTTCCCCCTTCAACAATTCTTTATTGAACAAAATGAGAATTACACACACGAAAGAATGCTGTTTCATCTACACAACTTATTTTTCCACATAATCTCCATCCCGTTCTATGGCCTTCCTCCAGCGTGAAACAAGTGCATGTACGCCCTGTCGGTACCAATCCTTGTACTGGTGACAGAGCCAGTGCTTCACTGTTTGTGACTCACCTCAGCATTCATAGATGCAGTGCCAACTGCCAAGTCATAACACGTCTGTCCTTGCAAATTATATCAGCTTGCTGAAACATGTCAGGTGTGACAGCAGTGAATGGTCTCCCCAACCAATGCTAATCATGGAGTTCTGCTGAACCACCTTCTGATGACCTCACCTTCCATGTTCAGTGACTAACTGTACTTCTGTCAGCAGCAGATGCTCCACAGACAAAGTACAAGTGTTTGTAAATATTTCCCATGGTTTCTTTCTCTGCAGTAAGAAATTCAATGATGACATGTTACTTGTAACCTATGTTACCTACTGATGCCATTTTGTAACTGTCCTGCAGCTATGCCATGTGTCAGAAGTGACAGAAACTTGGCACGCTCACTGAGGAGACTTCAGATAACACATATGTAACATTTCGCATTCATAGCATTTTTCTCGGCTGGGAAAAAAAAAAAAAGCCCTTGTACATGGTCAATTTTACAATCTTATGAAATAGTGATAAAAGCAACGATATTTCACAAATAATTTACTTCTGTGACCAAAACACAATCCAACCCTTTTCGGAGGGGGTGGGGGAAGGGGGGGAGGGAGTGAAGTGGTAATTACCCCCAGGTTGGAAATCCCTGTCCTATGAACACGGATAAGTCTTCAACAACTACCAGATGAAAGAAGATAAAGAATTACAAATGTTTCTCGGAGTCAGTCATTGGGCTCTCACCTGTTTATAAACACAAAATGCTACACTGACAGCTGCTGCTGGTCTGTTCCAAATAAATTCATACAGTATACACATTGAGTGACTGTGGTCACATGAGTAACTAAGGCTGACTTTTACACTCAGTATTTTATGCAATAACAAATTTTAACTGCAAATTTTTCCACTGAGATGCAAATTTTGATAGAGATGTTAAGTGAGTAATTGTCATCCATGAGCTCAAAATAAGTTCACAAAAAATATAAGACAAATTAATACATGATATCTTTGTAGTGAATGCTACTAAATGACTTTAATACAGAAATGTGAGCTAGGTGATGGCTAGGTGCAGATTGGTGACTTATTGTCTGACAGTCAAATATACAGACAAGTTTAAGAATAGTTAGAGGAATTGGTAATTTTATTTTATTTTGTAATGATAGCAGGATCAAATTTAGTAGTAGTGTCAGTCTATTAAATTAATATTTTTGTTTAATTGTATGCTAGATAACTTTAAAAGCAATAAAAGTTCCTTGTACTATTTCACTGATACAATATAGACCTCCACAATAGTTTATCGAGTTTCTTGTAAATTTCCCAGCTCCTTAATTTTCCTAATTTTCTTAATTAGCACTTTACTCAGGTAATCAAATGTATTCTCTGACTCAGCAAAATTAGGGTAAAGAAAGCACAATAGCAAAGCTGAGAATAAAACAATATTAAAAGTTCAAATAACAGAGGTATTTTCAGTTGGGCCAAAATTTAGTTACGAATAATTTTTTAGTTAATAACTCTTTAGATAAAGTACACTGATTATTGCAAAGAACAAAATTAAGGTTATCAAATGGGCTATTTCTTTTTGTGAATTCACAACATTTGTACGACCACATGGCATGTGAAAATCGTCAATTACCGATATTTCTAAACAGAAAGGGTTTCCTGTGAAACCAAATGGTCCGCTGGAATCATCATATCTTGAACGAACTACTGGATGAAAGGTCCAAATAAAATATTACCTCAATAAAAATTTCAATATTTTCTACAGATACAATACAGTACCTACTAGTAAATTACAGGAAACAAGAAAAAAAATTATATAAGGAGTAGAACTGCAACAAATTGAGTAATCCCATCCTACTATGTTTCACCTCCAAGGAACTCAACACAGCTGGTTTCAGATATACACATAGCAAAGTTCTGACAGACAGACAAAATCATTTTCATTACAAATATACATGTTTGTCTTAGGACGGTACAAAACAGTACGTTTATAAGCCAAAACAGAAAGTACAAAACAAATATTAATACTTTTTGTGCAAATGAAACTGTTGCAATAGAGACAACAAGAATCAACTTCTCTTTTCTAACAGCTCCCATAACTATTTCCTTTGCACTTTACTATTTAGTGTCTAATCAGGGAACTACTTTATAAGGTATTAAAGCCAGAGAATATATGTTTCCTCATTTACACATTTGGCAGGCATACTCCATATGTACTTTTCAGTAACTAGTAAGCATATGCTCCATTTCTGTACGAGGTGGTGTAAACAGAAAGCAGGTTTCATGTTACAGGCAACATTCTTTATACAAAAGTACTGACACAGAATCCCAAAGAGCTTTCAATATATCAGAAAAACAGTTATTTACGAGGCTGCACACAAGAGAAAATAGCTGAGTCAGAAGCAAACTTACTTGCCTTGTTTGTTTCCCTGAATCCTACGAGTTCGACAGTCCAGTGGAATCATATCATCAGGCGACACTCGCATTCCAGCCCCTTTGAAACCATGAGTGCCCTCTGCCAGTGACTGGGACACCCAACCATACCTGAGAAAAACAAACAGTTCAAAATAAACAAGTAGTATTTCTTGTGATCTAAATTTTGTTAGCAAAAGGTTAATGCACAGAAGTACAGAGGTCGTCTGAATACTCTGTACTGTGCTTGGCTGGTGTCAGAATAGAGTAGGAACAACAGCATTTCCACATGATAATTTTTTAATCACTATTTTAAAATGAGTGAGTGAGGATCAGCACAGCAATTCTTTAGAATCACAATAAGTGGCAAAAGATTTCAGAATAATCTGGAGCCAGTGGTACTGACAGTTAGTTAAAGCACACAAGCACTACGTGATGCCTGTGGTATGCTGCAGATGTGAATCATCTTGGACTAGGATCATCATCTTAAAGAGGGTGTTTAACTACAAATGGTTCACATGCATCAAACATGAGAACTTTCGCCCTTGGACTGGTGTAATCTGTGGCAAAATACTGCATCCCAGTTTGGCTCAACACTGCTCATGCTAGAATTATTGACAAACAGCTACATCAAGACCATGTACATTATCACCATGACCAGATGGAAATATTCAAATTTTCTGGCTGCCAATACATGACCACATAATACTTCTCCCCTGGCACAAGAATATGCTCTGATTAGGAAGTTTAAAAGTTGCCCGAAATATGAAAACATCAAAACAAATAACAAAAACAGGCTTCATTCACAATTTTCTACTGAAAATATAGCACACACACTCAGTGAGAGTGCAAGCAGTACAAATAAACAAAGGAAGGTATCATCGTAGTCTAATGCTGCAGCTAAACAGCTTTTTCTTTATGAAGCCCTGAATCTCAACCAGTCTTGCAGGGGCAATGTAAGATCTGGTCTGCACTGAACAGAATAAGGAGAAACTGTGGGAGCTGCACAGACTCACTATATAAGTAGGATCTAGCGTTGTCGACTAGATGTTTTTTGGAACTGAATAACATGGAGGAGTTCCCAATGGCAACAAAATACATTAGCACAGTGGTGGAAGGAGAGCACCATCATCACGATTTAGAGTTTCAATGACCACACCTTATCCTGGAGACGCATCCACCAGATGACACCTTCCAACATATTATGAGCTCCAGCATATTATGAGCTCAAGGCTTCCAAAAACATCGACCATGTGAAACTCGATTGCACTTTTCTCCTACTTTCCTGAAAGCCAAGGATCAAGACAGGTAGATACAGTGTTTCTTCACTTGTGAAAAGCATTTGCCTCAGCTCAACACCTATGCTTATCATCAAATATACAATAATATCGAGTATTAAGCAAAATTTGTGATTGGACTAACACTTTCTTGGTATTTAGGCTTGGACTGAGAGTTATCGATAGATGTGAACCTAGCTTCCTGCATGCCACACACCAGTGTGTTTTGGCCCTTGCTGTTCATGCTGTATATGAACAACATATTAGACAATATTAATAGTAACATATGACTTTTTTCAGATGAAACACTTATCTGTAATGAACTAGTATCTGGAAAGAGAAATATTCAGTCACATTTCAGAGTGGTGCAAAGATTGGTAACTTGCTTTAAAGTTTCACAAATTTAACACTGTACACCTTATAAAATGTAGAAAAGTAGTATTCTATACTGTAATATCAATGAGTCAATCGCTCAACTGATATAATTATCAAAATATTACAATTTGTGGGGATATGAAACTGAACGATCACGTAGGCTCATTCATAGGTAAATAAAGCCAGACTTTGGTTCATTGGTATGATACTGGAATAATGCAGCCAGTCTACAAAAGAGACTACTTACAAACATTTCTGCATCTCATATTAGAATAGCGCTAAAGTGTATGTTATTCAGACCAGTCTAACAGTGAACACTGAATTTATTCAAAATGGGCAGATTGAGCATGAATGGTTACAGATTTGCTGAATCATGAAAGAGCATCACAAATATGCTGAAAAACCTGAATTGGCAGACATTTGAAGATATGCACCAATTATCATGTGAAAGTCTACTTACATATCTTCAAGAATCACTTTAAAGTGAAGAACCTAGAAATATATTTCAGCTTCGTGTATCACTTCAGCAAGGACAGTGAAGGCAAGATTAGACTAATACCACCACACAGATGCATTTTTGTTGCGCACTACACACAGCTGGAATGAGAAGGAAACTTAACATTGACATTCACTTCACAGCTGTTAGCAGAGTATATACAGAGTGCAGACCACAGGGTCACGAATAACTAAGGCTATTCATACAACAAAGGGAAGGTTTTGAAAATCAAAGCATAAAGTGAAGACTTCCTTGTTAATGTTTGCTTCACATGTATACAACAACTTATTGCATTCGCTTGTCTGTTTATATAACTTTTGCCACATCTCAGCAATGAACCTTCGCGCATGACGTGCATGATTTCAAATAGCGTGCATCCATACAGTTCACAGGCCCACTTTAGAGGCCACCTGTGTTGGATCCGTGGTGTGCTCGGGTGAGCCGACAAAGAAACAGAATTATTTAAGTGATCGTAAACAAGTGCTTAGCCTATTCTTTACATTGTATTCCTGTTGTCCAGTCAATGTGTCCAGTGCTACCCACAACCTGCATCTTACATGTTGCTCTATAAAGTACTATGTTCCATAAATCATGACAAGTGAGGGTTATGTCTACCCCACATCTTAGTGTCACCACTAAATCACCCAACAAACATCTTGATGGAAGAAATGCTCCAACATCTCACTGCCCAGCAGCAAGCTTTCACAGAACAACAGCAGGCTCATGCCACCACTCCAATCAAGTAGCATCTGCATGTTCATGGCACGTTACTCTCCCGCCATTGCAACTGCCACCCTTTCCAGGGTATGATGAATCAGCTGAAGACTGGGACTCCTACAAGCCACAATTATGCCAACATTTCCAGGTTTTTTGCGCGGGCAATGCAAACCTGTTTAAGGCTTTCTTTCTTTCCTGACTTTTGACATGAATGTATCAGTGTAGCGTCAACTTGGGCATTTGCAAGAAACAGCCAGGTTATCATTTGATAAAATGTAGAAGCTTCTCTCAATCTATTACCGTGGCAGAATACACGTCATTGCAATGCATGCAGAATTTTGCCACTGTCAGAAATGCCCAAACCTATCTTGCAAAGCCTGCGCTACAGAATTATGCGGGTTGAGCCATCACTGTAAATTTGTCACTAGTACCCATCACGAATCCTACATAGATCATGTGGTGTGTGATTGTTATTATTTGTCTGGCCCCAGATAGGGAAGTCTCCGAAAATGCACTTCAGTGTGAGAATCCGATGCTTATGGATGTGCTCAATATAACACAGTCCTCTTGTGGAACAGTTCTTCTTGTTGTCTCCGTGCTTGCTAAGAAAATGGGATGAGAAGTTCCGCCTTATGCAAGACACATTTTTTCTTTTGTTTCACCCATGCAACTTTTACATAATGTTGTAAAAAATGCAAATGTTAATATTTTAATAACAAATTTACAGTTAAAAATAAAAATAGAACCCACTGACGATAGCACAAAAGTGCTGAAACATGTTTGGGTGAAACAAAAGAAAAAAGGTGTCTTGCATAAGGCGGAACTTCTCATCCCATAACACAGTCCTCTGACGTGTCAAGAACCACAGGTGATCAGATTGCTGTATGGGGGCAGGTATCAGTAGTTGCCACACTGCAAGTGTTCAGGATGGTGGGGAAGCCATTACAGCAATACAACCTTCAACTTGGCGTCGCATGGGGCAGTGTCAGTTATGGTCACAGCAGCAACAGGCCGTGTTGCAGCAGTGGCTGCATGCCGCCAATCCCCCCACCCCCCCTCCTGCCATCTTACTTGTACTGTGTCATCCAACACAAGCAGCATGGAGAGTAAACTATATGATCTCCTAGTGGAAAAATGAAATCATCATCTGAATAGTGTGACTGTTTAATATTATAGCAATGTGTATAATATTATATACATATATAAAGATAAAGTACTGTTACATCATAATATTACTATGACCAATATCAACCTGTACTGATAAAAAACAGTGTTTGGGAATTATGTATATCATAAGGCTAAAACTGACGTGTTTCCTGTACAGCATGATCGGATGATCTGTAAATGTATGTTATAATATGAATAAAATACAAAAACAAAGCATGCTGTATACACTAAGCAATGGGCAGTCTGCAACAAGTGCTAAAAGAAAAGCCACACTGATCATTGTGGAATTCTTCTTCAAATGTGGTGGGTACAGTAGTACCAATGGACACATACTGTATATATACAAAAACTGTTTCCCAAAAAATTGTTTATTGGCTTGTGTTTGTTTAACAAACTGCTAAAAATTCAAGTGAACACAGGAGCAGCAGTGACTCGTAAATGCACCAACATATGCGGACTGAGGCTCCCCTCCACTCACCCAGGTTTCACAGAAGTTGTGTAGGTACAATAAACAGCAGATTCCGATCCTATGTCAGTTCTCTACTCCTGTCTCTTACAAGTCTGTTGTTCTCCCTCTCACCTCGCGGATCATTGCCATACCACAGACCTGTTCAGGTTGGATACGTTTAACACTTTCGGTTTCTGCATTGCCAATACAGCAAATTTAGTGTCAGATCAAGTTCTGTATCAGCAACTGAAATTCCTCTGCTCCGCAACAGGTGCCTGTCGTGTTGCGCGACTCTGTCATGGCCAAATTAGACTATTTGATGTTGCTCAATGTCATTAGGCCTATTTCTTCTGCTAAATGGGCTACACCACTGGTCATCATGATTAAGCCGATGTGTAAGCTTTGCCTTTGGTGCAACTTCAGTTTACCGATTAATGCATAGTCCATAATAGATACATGCCCTTTGCCTTGTTCTGACAAGGTGCTTACAAAATTATCAGGCAGCCACTACTTTTCCGAGATTGATTTGTTGGTGGCGCATCTCCAGCTCCACTTGAATGAAGCCACTAGCTGTCCTCTCATTGTCAACACACAATTCAGCTTATAGTACTATCAATGCTTGCCTTTTGTCGTCACTAATGTGCTCGAATTTTACAGCATTTTTTAGAACAGGTGACAGCCTCTGTGCCTGGCTGCTTCCATCACCTCTATGATATCTTTGTTTTAGGTACTTCCACCAAAGATCACCTTAGCAATCTCTAATCATTGTTTTCTATTTTGCAGTCTGCGGGTCTCAAGTGCTATCTTGTCAAATTTCAATTTTTTCAGCTGTCAAGTGAATGTCTAGCATTGGAGTTTTCTCACACAGGTGTCAAGCATAGCTGTGTCACCATGTTGACACAATTTCAACTTTGCCATGGCCAAGCTCTGTTAAGGAACTGCTGGTGTTCCTAGATAAAGTTACCTACTAACTTTACCAGATGCATCCACTGTTGCTCAGCCCCTGCTTGCACTTTTGTGTAAAACTGTGCCTTTTTCTGGTACCCAGCTTGTGACTGAGTGTTTGCTCTGCTTAAATCTAAGCTCCACTCTGCCCCATGTTTGGCCACTTTCCAGCCAGGTCCGCATCTCGGCTTGGCTATAGATGTCTCTGAGCACAGTCTCGGCACAGTGTTGGAGCACAAATACACGAACTGGTCTGAATGACCCATTGATTACATTTCTAAGACTTTAACTCCCACTCAGCAGCAGTATTCTCAGATTGAAAAGGAGGCTTTACCAATTGATTTCGTCCTCAAGAAATTTCACATCTTCCTGTATGGTTCTAAGATCCAACCCTATGGCTGCCATGTCAGACAAGGCAGCATATCGTTTGCAGTTGTGGGCTCTCTTCCTCTCCCATTATCATTATAAGATCCATTACCAGCAGACAATGCAACACACCAACGCTGATGCCTTATCTTGCCTTCCGATTGGGCTGGACCGGGCATTCAATCAGTATGAGTTGCTTTGTTTCTATTCGGATATTGAGAATCAGTCGATGGTTTTCCCATCACTAGAGCCACAATAGCATTGGCTATCACTGCAGATCCTGCACCTAATTGGGTCCTCTCTTTTGTGCAGCACGGTTGGCTGGAAAAAGCCCTGGGTCATGCCTCAGACCACTTGTGTAATTACTTATCCCTCCATCATCGTCTTTCTATATTTGACAGGGTTCTTTTCTCAGCTGTGGAGGACACTGCTCCCTGTGTTGTGAATCCTGCTTCCTTACGCTGTAATGTACTGCAGCTTCTCCATGTCGTCATTGTGGGACCTCTTGCACCAAAACTTTGGCCTGCGGCATGTGTATTGGGGACATTACACAGCTTATCACCACTTGTGCCCACTGTGTTCAGCAACATGAGGCTTTGCGGGCATTTTTTTCCCCCTGGTCACACTGCAGTGTCTGTAGGAATGTCTACATGTCAATTTTACTGGGCCCTTCCTAAATCAGTATTGGCTCATTGTAGTGGACATCTTTTCGAAGTTCCCTTACATGGCGCATTGTCCATCCACATCCATGGTGGCCAATATTTAAGCCCTGTCCAAAACTTTTGCAATTCGGGGACTTCCGTATACCATGGTTAGCGATAATGGTCTCCAGTTTGTTTCTCAACAATTAGCATCTTTATGGCATGGTATTGGTTTTCACCATCTCACAGCTCCCCCATTTCATCCTCAATCTAACAGTGAGGCCAGAAGCATGGTGCGGACGTTTAAAACTCAGACGCAGAAGTATGTATCTAGCAGATCCCCTGAAGCGGCTTTCAACCATTTTTTTGAGTTCATACGAATTCGCTCCAGTGGAGGACAAGAGTCCGGTGGAGCTCCTACAATGACACCAAGCACAGACCCTACTTCACCTACTGCATCTGACACCACGTCTGCCCATGTTGCTGGCTCCACAATGATTCCAACCAGGTGCGCTTGTGGTTTCAGCTGCCAGCCAAACTGGGTTCCTGCCATAATCAAGTGTCACTAGGGCCAGTGCCTAAGCATCATCTGCATTCCTGACAGGCAGATGTCCTATCACTTCAACCAGCTGTGGCCGGGAATGGCGGGGAATTCTGGAGAGTCCACCACCAGCCCCACCAATGCTTGTTCCTGTGTTGCAGACGGTTCGGTTCGCACTCCACAGGGGGTCGCTGCCTGGCACATCGCTGTCTAGGGTTCCTGCTCTGCTCCCACTCCTCAACTGTAGTCACCGGTGCAGCCCCTGCTCCACCTGACACTGCAGCAGCCGCAGTTACCTCTGTGGCTGGGTCCTGTGAGGCCATAATCTCTGATGCTCCCACTGATGCCTCTGCCACTAACCCAGACCCTGATGAGGGCATCACTATGGAGACACTGTCCCTGGTCCTGCCCTGTGGCCTCTCACAAGTGGGGGAACGGCACCCCAATGCACCCCTGATCACTTCCGCCACTATTTGGTGGTGCCTACTTGTCACAAGCTGCAGCAGCAGCCGCTGCCACCGTCGAGTGAGGAAAGGGATGTTAGCGTGGTCATGGGTGTTTTCCATGACTCGTAATCTCAGTACCTTGTGAGATCAAAATTGTTCTTTTTTATGGTACAAGTGCTTTTTTTCTGTACCATGCATGTTTCTGTGCCTAGTGTTTTATTTACATATGAATGCATGTGGTTTTCCCACCACCTAGAAGGGATGATTTCAGAGAGTGCGTCCACACAGTTCACAGGCCTGCTTATTAAAAAAACAGCAATATTTAAATAATCACAAATGAGTGCTCAGCCTACTCTACTCTTTATACTGTATTATTGTTGTCCACTTAATGTGCTCAGTGCTATGCACAACCCAACTCTTTACACTGTATTACTGTTGTTCACTCAATGTGCTCAGTGCTATGCACAACCCATATCTTGTACGTTGCTCTATATTCCATAAACAGTGTTTGTTCTTGCTATAACACTCAGGCCCTGTATAGTTAACATGTATGAACTCTGGATGCTGCACTAACAGGTCACCTACTCAAACTTGGAAAAACAATTCCCTCAGAATTCCAGTTGTGATGAGGTAGATGGCGTGAAGAATTTCCTGATAATTTAAAGGAAATTGATGGTGATGGGGAGGAGGGGTCAGCATACCACAATAAGACTTTCCTTTTCCCTCAACTGAGATACATACCAGCCATAAGCAGTGGTTTAATCACATATAATTAACTAACTTTGAAATATTAAGTATTTTAAAATTTGTGATTTATAAAACCCAAAAAAATTCAATTGCAATACATGTAATTTTCTGAGAATTCCAGGTTTTCCAGAAGAATCACCACAATGGATAGTGATTGTTTCTGGACCATGTTGAAGTTGTGGCCTTGTATTTGTTGTTTTCTGAAGACTAATTCTCAGTTTCACTAGATTCCTGGCCATGGAAGGATTCATAACTAACTCCATTTGTAATCATTTCTGTGTAATGTTATTGTTTGAATTAAAGCTATAATACGGCAGTACAATCAGCAACTCAGATGTCACACTACAATATACTTTGTAAAAGCCAGATGCAAATTTTGTGTTATGTAACATCTTGTTTGACAATTGTTTTGTTGATCATCATAGATGATGAAATAAGGGTTCATCACCTCAAACTAGAAACACAATAGCAGCCCAACTGGTAAAGTAATGGCAAAGGTCTTCTGAGACTCTGAAGGTGTTATTCTGTTCGATGTCCTCCATCTTGGTGCAACAATCAGCTCTGAAGTTTATTGCCTTACTCTCAGCAAACTGAATAAATGACTTAAATATGTTCTTTGCTACAAAAATGCAAATGAAGTACTTCTTCCATATGACAATGCAAGACCTCACTCAAGTCTGCACATCTGAGAGGAGCTCACAAAACTTGATTGGACTGTTCTTCCTCATCCTTCCTACAGCCCAGATCTCACACCTCCCAACTTCTACCTGCTTGGTCCAACGAAGGATGCACCCTTGAGAAGCAGTATGTGTGTGATGGGGAGGTTATTGATGCAGCAAGACGTTGGCCCTGACGTCGACCAGTACAACGGTACCATGTGGGCATACAGGCCCTCCCAGAAACGTGCCATTAGCCCATCATATTGAACAGAGATTATGTTGAAAAACAGGGTTTTGTAGCCAAAAGATGTGGCAATAATATGATGTATTGGAATCCTGAACAAAAATAACCTACTTCCAGGGGAAAAAAAAGTTCCAGTAGTTATTGAGTGCCCCTTGTACGAGGGTATTTCGGAAAGTAACGATACATTGTACGCCAGAGGAACAGAAGAGTTTTGGCGAGCAAGTTGGCAACACTGGTGTTAACCTTGAACCGTTAGCTTTCTCCTCGCAGTTGATCGGCAGTTGAACATTGCTTCTGGTTGGAGTAGGTCGTGTTTAAAATGGCTGTGCTGATTCAGAATCCCGTCAAATGCGAAGTGCGCTCCGTGATAAGTTTTCTTCATGCAAAAGGTCAGTGACCAGCAGTTATTCACAAAGAAATTGTTTCTGTTTATGGGAACATTATAAACCGACAAAGTGTAATGAAATGATGTCATCATTCCTCTGAAGGTAGGACCAATGTTCATGATGAACAAAAAACAGGTAGGCCATCTATTATCTCTGATCCCCTTCTTTGGAGAACGGAGAAGTAATTCATGCAAATAGATGTCTCACATTGAAAGAATTGCATCAGATCATACTGGACGTGTCAATGACAACTCTTTATGACGTCGTGACTGTCAAATTAGTGTACATGAAATTGTGTGCGAGCTGGGTTCCAAAACTGTTAACGGAAGAACAAAAAAAGAAAAGGATGGGCTTTGCACTCGACTTCCTCACACGCTATGCTGAAGCAGGTGATGAGTTCCTTGATCACATTGGGCCAGGTGACGAGTCATGGGTTTAGCACCATACACCTGAATCCAAGCAACAATCAATGCAATGGCGCCATTCGAATTCACCAAAAGCCAAGAAATGCATAACATCGATTTCAGCGAAGAAAATCATGGCTTCTGTTTTTTGGGACAGACAAGGCATTCTACTGTTGGAATTTATGCCTCCTGGAATGACAATTAATGCTGCTGCATATTGCCAGACTTTGAAACATCTTCGAAGGGCAATTCAAAACAAATGCAGGGGAATGCTGACAAGTGGAGTCCGCTTGCTTCAAGACAATGCTCGGCCTCACACAGCGCTCATAACCAAAGCACTACTCAAACAATTCAAATGGGACGCATTGGACCATCCGCCATACAGCCTGGACCTTGTGCCCAACGTCTTCCTTTACCTGAACTCACATCTTAGTGGAAAATCATTCCACGACAATGAAGAGATCAAAGATGAAGTTAAAATGTGGTTCCGACAACAGGCGGCAACCTTCCATGACTGTGGGATGCAAAAGCTTGTGCACCGACTTAACAAATGTTTGGATAATGGGGGTGATTATGTCGAAAAATAACAAATAAACCAGTTAATAAGATGTAACTAATGCTTTCTAAGTACATGTTCTATTTAAGGACTGCGAGTCATTGTATCTTTACCTTTCGAAATGCCTTCATACATGCATGCAGTTGGGTTACACATATTGTGTCCCACAGATTAATGAGGTGGTGACAGGTAGGATATCCAGCTACCCCTTAAATTAATCATGGCAAATCTGTTAATAACCACACCGATCTTGCTCTGATGCACGTCAATGGTAAATGGGAGGGGGGGGGGGGGGGAGGGGATATCCCGCTGGATAAATTTAATGAACCTGTACCCACAGAAGATTGCGGGACCATGTTGCTGTCACTAATTTTATCTCACAAAGGAATCGCAAGAATAAGATGGGAATACAGGCTGTATACAGAGGCACACAGACAGTAATTTTTCCTGTAGTTCAATTTGAGAATGCAGCAGAACACATTCACTCATATTTGTACAATGCACCCTTCACCATTCACTGTACAGTGGCTGTGGAATAGAAGGGCTGATCATAAAGTTTTAATTACCACCCTGAAAAATTAAAATTATACCGCTATTTTTATTTGTTTGCAGGTAAACATCTGCATTTGTTGTTGTTGTTGTGGTGGTGGTCTTCAGTCCAGAGACTGTTTTGATGCAGCTCTCCATGCTACTCTATCCTGTGCAAGCTTCTTCATCCTACTGCAAACTACATCATTCTGAATCTGCTAACTGCATTCATCTCTTGGTCTCCCTCTACGATTTTTACCCTCCACACTGCCCTCCAATAAAAAACTGGTTATCACTTGATGCCTCACAACATGTCCTACCAACCGATCCCTTGCTCTAGTCAAGTTGTGCCACAAACTTCTCCCCAATTCTATTCAATACCTCCTCATTAGTTATGTGATCTATCCATCTAATCTTCAGCATTCTTCTGTAGCACCACATTTCGAAAGATTCTATTCTCTTCTTGTCTAAACTATTTATGGTTCATGTTTCACTTCCATAATGACTACACTCCATACAAATACAATTTTGTCATATGATGACATGGTTGGAGACTGTGGCTGTTATTTGAAGACAAATGTTGATGTGTTGCGACAAAGTAAATTTGTGGTTGGTTGCTGTCCCAACACCATACAAATACTTTCAGAAAAGACTTCCTGACACTTAAATCTATACTCGACATTAATAAATTTCTCTTCTTCAGAAACCTTTTCCGTACCATTACCAATTTACATTTTATATCTTCTCTACTTCGACCATTTTGCTCCCCAAATAGTCAAACTCATCTACTACTTTAAGTGTCTTATTTCCTAATCTAATTCCTTCACCATCATCTGATTTAATTCAACTACATTCCAGTCTCCTCATTTTGCTTTTGTTGATGTTCATCTTATATCCTCCTTTCAAGACACTGTCCATTCCGTTCAACCGCTCTTCCAGGTCCTTTGCTGGCTCTGACAGAATTACAATGTCAACAGCAAACCTCAAAGTTTTTATTTCTTCTCTACAGATTTTAATTTATACTCCAAATTTTTCTTTTGTTTCCTTTGCTGCTTGCTCAATATATAGATTGAATAACATTGGGGATAGGCTACAACCCTATCTCACTTTCTTTCCAACCACTGCTTCTCTTTCATGCCCCTCGACTCTTATAACTGCCACCTGGTTTTTGTACAAATTGTACATAGCCTTTTGAACCTTGTATTTGACCCCTGCCACCTTCAAAATTTGAAAGAAAGTATTCCAGTCAACATTTTCAAAAGCTTTCTCTAAGTCTACAAATGCTAGAATGTAGGTTCACCTTTCCTTAACCTACGTTCTATGACAAGTTGTAGGGTCAGTACTGCCTTGTGTGTTCCCACATTTCTCCAGAATCCAAACTGATGTTTCCCGAGGTCCGTTTCTACCAGTTTTTCCATTCTTCTGTATTGGATTCATGTTAGTATTTTACAGCCGTGATTATTAAACTGATAGTTCGGCGATTTTCACACCTGTGAGCACCGGCTTTCTTTAGAATTTGAATTATTATATTCTTCTTGAAGTCTGAGGGTATTTCGCCTGTCTGATACATCTAGCTCACTAGATGGTAGATTTTTGTCAGAGCTGGCTCTCCCAAGGCTATCAGTAATTCTAATGGAATGTTGTCTACTCCTGGAGTCTTGTTTCGACATAGGTCTTTCAGTGCCCTGTCAAACTCTTCGCGAAGTATCATATCTCCCATTTCATCTTCATCGACATCCTCTTCCATTTCCATAATATTGTCCTCAAGTACATCGTCCTTCTATAGACCCTCTATACACTCCTTCCACCTTTCTGCTTTCCCTTCTTTGCTTAGAACTGGGTTTCCATCTTAGCCTTTGATATTCATACAAGTGGTTCTCTTCTCTCCATAAGTCTCTTTAATTTTCCTGTATGCAGTATCTATCTAACCCCTCATGAGACATGCTTCTACACCCTTACATTTGTCCTCTAGCCATTCCCGCTTAGCCATTTTTCACTCCCTGTGTGAACTTATTTAACCCATGATTATATTTTGTGTTCTGCATATCCCATCAAGAAGACAAGATTCGCTCTAGGTCTGATCGTTCTGAGCCTCTGATGTTATTTGCCAGTGTTGTAATTTGTTTATTTCAAGTTCTCGATGTAACACAGCAAAAACATGAAATTTCTTTATAGTTACACAAGCCATACAGTCATTTGTAGGGATCCCTAAACTTACTCCACTGAAATGTGCTGAAGTATGCAACAACATAATTTGTGCAAATTGTTATCCCCATCTACAAGATAACTCAGGCCATCATCAGTTGCACAGCCCACAGCCAATTGGTACAGATGTGCCTTCAAGTCCTCCACACTAAAATGAAGAAAATACAAGTCTTGGAAAGTGCAACTTTTCCTGACTGAAAACCTACTCTCGACAAAAGCTGTTGCTCTACCCACTCTACTTACCTATACATCAGCTTTCATTCAAAATGTCCATAAGTGGGATAGTACACAGACTGGCTTGTAATCTTTAGGGTCATTACAATCTTTGGCAGGATGGAGGACTCTGCAGGTTTAGTTCTACAGCGCATAGCTTAAGAGCTACAAACACTTTTTCATCTTCACTTCAGTGAAACACGTCTCTCTTACTGAACAAGCATTCACATTTCTTTAAGATATGTATTTTAGAGTCTATGTTTACTGTATGTGTTTTTCTTGTTTTGGTCCATACTACCACCTTTGAAAGTTTGTCAGTGAGGTTCTGATTCATCCAATATATGATCCAAATCCTCACTTGCAAGACACACTTATTATAAGCTACAATGAGTTCTTTGAAAGTAAAAGGTTTACTGAGAATCTCTGTGCTTTCATCAAGGCAGGTTCAGAGGAGAATTTTTAAAAGTGCATATTTTAGTGGTTTCCGTAATCTGTAGAAGTAGATGAGTGGAACTTTTCTGAGAAAACTCACCATATGCTGGGGCATGATTTGGATCCAACTGCATTAAACTGAATTCACTGACATTAAATGGATAGAACTGTCAAAGGTGAACTGAATTAAATGCAACTCCAATTCCTTCAGTTGCTACAGGAAGGTAACAAGACAAAAACCACTGTTCCAATACAGACCACAATAACTGGAACATATTCAAATCCAGCAAGTAAAACAAATCTTGGACATCACCAAACCTGTGGTAGTGGCATTATTTGAGATGATGTTCCACCTTACAATGAACATGGTGCACACAACTTTGAGTCATGATCATCTGAATTATTTTTTAAACCTTGCAGCTCAGTTTTCTTTCACTCTGGCCCTAACAACAGCTAAAGCTCATCATGTGGGTGTTCAAACCATAACAGAGCCCATACTGCATATCACAGTCAAGTGTTGCAGTTAAATGTCACAATGACTACTGACACAACAGATATAACCATTATGTTAAATGTTCTCATTTAAAAAATACTCACAAGGCACTTACCAGGACTGAGATTCAGGAGCAGCAGCAACAGCTAAAGTTGGCACCACGCCTTCCTCACAGCACACTTCAACATCAAACACTAGTGCATCTTCTGGTGGGTAGTCAACAGGTGTGGCTCTCCCATCTGGGCCATAGCAAGTCCATCCAGCTCGCAGCTGCCATTGGGTAGGCTGTGGCTTTCGGGGCAGCAGTTTCGCTGCCTCCACAAGCTTCAGTAGTATTGACCGATATGGTGCAGCTTGCTGTTCACCTAGCACCCAGAAATGTTCCTCAATGTCTTTGCCAAGCAATGGTGGCAGCTTCAAAGATTCTATACCGGGCTGTGTGGTGTCACACGCTTTCTCTCTCTCTCTCCCCATACTCCCTTCCATATCACTAATGACCGATTTTGGCAACTTGTCCGTGTCATTAGACAAAACAGAGTCATTTAGTTCCATCTCTTCAAAAACTTCTCCACCTTTGTCATTCACTACGGCAACTGCATTGTCTCCCGAGTTAAGTTTCAGTAAGTTATGTTTCTGAAGTTCATTTCTAGATAATTCCACTTGCTCAAGTGTTGGTTTATTACTGTTTAGTTTGGCTCCAAACAGATGTTCACCCAGTGCTTGTGGTAACATTTCTATATTTACATCATTGAAACGTTTACTAGTGGTTGTGCTCCTTTTTGAAATTGTCTTCTTTAATTTGGTAGAGTTCGTGTTACCTATTTCTGTCTCTCGTTGCCCAGGAGTAATACCTTTACACTTCTTTCCCTCATTTTTGTATAGTTTATGAGCAATTTTCACGTTCTTTGCAACACGTTTGAAACTATATCTCGAAATTCTATTCTGCGGCACTGTAGCACTTGTTTCTTGATATGAGTTTGCTGCTGGATGAATTGCAGCAGACTCTGTACTATAGGCATCACCTGGATGAGAGTCTTTGCCCCAAACCAAAAGCGTATCTGAATCCAAATTTTTAACTTTGATCATTTTTTTAATATTTTTGCGTTTGGAGGTGTAAGCTATTTCTGATAAAACACTTCTAATTTTCCCAGTGTTGTGTAACTTATCATTTTTGTCATTATTAAGCCCATCTTTATTTACAATAGAATACTGAGTTCTGTTAAACAAGTTCAAATTCTTGTCATTCTCTTCCAGACATTCTGACAATGCTAAGTCTAAGCTCTTTAGCTGAATGGTGCTTTCAGAGTTTCCTAGTGTTTCTTGCAGTATTTCTGGCCTTCCTGCTAATCCACCTGACTTGCTGGAATGACACTTTTCTGCTGCCTTCAGTCTCCTTGATACATCAGCTGGTTCCTCGGAGTGATTTGCATCTGCTGCTACTGCTCTATGACTGCTTAGTTTACAGAAAGCACTACAGTACCTCTTGTTTAGAACTGGTAACTCAACATGAGACACTATGCGGCTTGCAAGAAGTTTTTGTAAGCACAACAAAATAATGTGCTCTCCATGCTTTCTCATACTGGATCAGTGTCTCCCTGTAAGAAAATGTAATATCATTATTAGTTAAACTTATTGTAATACTCTTCTTGCAAGGAAATGCACAAAAAACATCTATGTACAGATCATTTCAGGATCTTAGTAGAGGGAAGTACAGAAGATTACAGTTTAACATCTGATCAACGATGAGGTCATTAGGGACTAGTATGAGGTGAAATTAAGGAAAGAAAGAGAAGGAAACAATTTCTGCATTTGTCCAATTATTTAAGAGATCTACAAAAAATGTAAATCTTGGTGGCCAGATGAGAATTTGAACTGCTGTCCTCTTGAACGTGAATCCACTATCTTACCAGTATGCGACCTTATAGGTTATCTCATTGACAAATACTGAGGAATGATGGGTCAATTACTGAAAAACAATTTATATGATAAAGCTTTTTTAAAAGGAAATCTGTAATTTATGGATTACACACACACCACCAGCATCTGAAGATGAATGATAACTAGTGTACAAAAACTGTATTTTATTCAAGGCTCATGCAAATCAGTTTACAACAGCTATTTAAAAAGTCTGCCCTTAGCACCATTACAATCACTGCAAGCTTCATACCTTCACAGCAAAGATCATCCATGTATTATTGATCAAGTCACAAACGTAAGCTCTGGAGGCTGTTGAAGTAAAATACACCACACACTTGACACGTTTTCACAGAGGTAGACCAAGAATACTTAAAATAAATAAATAAACCATGTAGACACAATGGCCATAAGAACGATGCTGCTAAACTTAGCCAATGTTGCCAAAATCCAAACTGGAACCAAAATCTCACAGGTAAACAACAACTGTTAAGGCACACTCAGGAAGGACGATTAGAGTTTAATATCCCTTTGACAAAGAGGTCATTAGAGATGGAGCACAATCTTGGATTAGGGAAGTATGGAGAATGATTTCCGCAGTACCTTTTTAAAGGGAACTATCCTAGCATTTCCCTCATGCAATTTAGGGAACCCACAGAACACCTAAATCTGAATGGCCAGACAGAGATTTGAGTCATCATTCTCCTGTATGCAAATACAGGACTCACTTAGGTTTCAAAGCACTGTAACACCAAAAATGTAAGTTGGATATGTTGTATTGTGTACCATAACAAAAGCCCCTCATTAATGTGCATAACTCATTAAAGATGCATTAAAACATAAATTTTCTGTTAAAAAAAAAAAAGAAAGATAGATAGATCGTAAGTATGTGAGATATTGTTCCTCAGAGTTAGCCAGGGGATTACTGGAATATACTGTACAACAGGCGGTACTGGATCAGAAAGCATACATGAAAATGTGAACCACTCACAACACTTCAGATTTCTGTGTTGCTCTAGACAAGAACAGGGAGATGAAAGCATGTGAAAGACATCGAATTTTATAAAGGATTTCATCGGAGAGTGACATGGCAGTTTGCAATGATATGGAAATGAGAAAATGTATACCAGGTGTAGACTTGCTAAGACTGAAAATACAGTAGGCTTGTAAATCTTGCTGGTGGAATAAGAGTGAAAAGTGAAAGCAGTGGTCATGTTGGTTGTATGTTTGTGCAAACAATTACATCTTTTCTAATGGAGCCAGCACTCTACTGGGAGAAACTGTTTACCATAAGAGACATGGCAGCCTTCAAAACACAAGTACTGTTGTTACCCACTCAGCTTTGCATGTTCTTTAAACATTGAACTCGCTTCAGGAGACTTCAACTAAGGATCTGATGAAGAAGGAACACGACATTGGTATTTCAGGAAATGCAATATATGATTCAAGGAAATCTAAAAGCCTTTATGAACATATCATGACTACTGACAATTTACGGAGTACTGGAACTCACAACCAAACTTTTCATGGAGGGGGGGGGGGGGGGGGGGGGCAGCCACATTATTATGCTGACCGACCATACCTACAGACTCTCATTGTCACTATGACTTTCAAACACTGAGAATGAGAATGGCACCACTTGAGGAAAGGAGTCTGCAGAGAACCATAGCTTATATTGCCATAATTGATATCTCAATTACATCCACTGGAAGTAAATGAATGGAGTCAACTGGGGTGAAATCAATTGAGCAGCAATGACATAAAATGATGTTAGTAAAATCCAGTAAGAGCTGCTAAATCCACAGTGTAATGAATATGTTGTGACTTGGCAGTGGAAGGCTTCTACAGACAGGTTAATGGTTAACCCAACTGCTGGCAAAAAGCAGGAAATCTGGATTCAAGTATCAGTCTGGCACAAATTTTCATGTTTTGACATACACATCATACTGTGAACTCAATCTGCTGATCTTCTGTCATTGACTTAAATTCATGTTATTGCACCTTCATTAATCTCATCCTCATCACCTATTCATTTCATTTCAGTGAAACTAATTCAACTAATATTCAACTGTTTAAGTTAACTATAAATACATAATAGTCTTCAGTTCACGTGGTGACAGGCTGGCTTCTGAACTGCTCTACATACTGTCCAATGGATTTCAGTGGAGGTGTGGCAAAATTATGAGAGCAAAATGATCCATTCAGTTGTCAGCATTGTTTTACCATTTCACATGCAGCTAACTGGCTGTACAGTATCCAGTTTCAGTTGCTTCCTTTCAAACTTTATTATATCTGACATGTACCCCCATGTCACTCAAGTGCATGCCACTGACCAATACCTTTACCTGTGAGAACGAGAGAGCATAAAAAGAATCAAAGGCTCAGATAAACTTGATAACAGTATCGACTGCATACTCTGTAATCTTCAGAAAGCATTAACTTCTGATAACTCTCACATTTCAAGCTGTGGAATAAATGACTCAAGTTGCAGAGACATGCATATATTAATTACACCAAAATGCTGAATGGCTCTCAGATCTCTCGTGATAACATCACTATACCCACAAAAACAAGAACTTCTACATGTTCACTGAGGACTCCACATAACCTGTAGCGACAGTAGTGCTCAGAAGTATTTTGTAGTTGTGGTATTATGTCATCAGTACTGCTAGCGCGCAGTCACAACAGAAGCACACAGAACTGTGTCACTACACTAATAGCTTAATACAACTGTGGTTACGTATCTAGAAACAAGAAAGGTCACAGAGTAACAATGTAAGCATACATTCTTTTATGCAGAAAAGTATTTTGTAATTTGCTTTGGTGGTATGGTATTCACTAATTATTGTTACTTAGAATGTGTTTGTCCATTTATAGAAACAACTAGAAGCATGCCGAAATGCAAAGAATACTCAGTTGACATGAGACAAGCTGTTCTGCACGCTTTGAAGAAGGGCAATCACAGTTTAGTGTTGCCAGAGAGCATGGCATGGAACAACAACTAATAAATTTGTGGAACAGGAAGGAACAGTAGCCAGGTCAGGTCACCCTCGAACAACAAGAAGGGAGCACAGACCGATTCGTAAAGAGTTGGCTGCTGATCCAAGAAAATCAGCATGACAAATTAGGTATGATCTAAAGCATCATCATGGAGTGAATGTACATGTCTCTACTATAAAATGTTGCCTAGTAGAAGGTGATTTAAATGGTAGACAAGAACCATAAATTCAAAATGTAGAAAGGCCACGGCAGAATTTGCAAAGAAACATCAAACTTGGTTTAAGGTCTAATGGAGTTTTGAAAGTAAATTTAATAAATTTTCTTCTGACAGAGTGCAATATATACATCAACCAAAGGGGTAACAAAAAGTACCCAGTATGGACCATTAAGCATGGTGGTGACAGCATCGTGGTGTGGGGATGTATTTCTAGACTGAGATTGGACGTCTAATCCAAACAGAAGGCAAACTTGATCATTTAATATACACTGGCATTTTAGAAAAGAATGTAGTTCCATGTGGGAGAAACAATACACCATATAACTGCATATTTCATCAGGAGAATAATTCAAAACACACCTTCATCCATTTAAAATAATTCTTTTCACATGAGAAATTCAAACTTTTGCCATAGCCAAACCAGAGCCTATATCTAAATCCAATTGGTTGGATTGGATTGACATGTTTGTCACAGAAGCTACTCAAACAAGGATAAATTTGCTGCTGCCTTACTGGACAAATGGTAAGAACTCCCCCTTAATCTATTACAAAAGCTTGTGGATTCACTTCCCAATAGATGTGCAGCTGTGATCAAAACCATGAGTGTGCAATACAATACTGATTTGTTCTTCAGACGCTGAACAGTTTTGTTTCATTTCTGTGTATTTAGACCCATCAATTACTTCTGAGCCAGAAGAATTGTCTTTTGTGTTCTGATGTAAGATAACTTTGTTTAAACTAAATATAGTTTCCTACAAAATAGATGGTAATTATATACTTTTCAGATGTCCACTGTCAGTTTTTTTTTCCTATTGCCTACTTATCTTTATGCAATTGTAACTGCCACTTTCTACAAAATACTTTTATGTGCTACCATACATCTATAGCTAACTAGGTATATTAGAAGCTGGAGAAAGTTAACAGCAGACAAGCACCACTTTGCAACATGCAGTAATGTTAAAATAAGTCTTAGGGTTTATGAACACCTTACAGAAACTATACCATTTTTAGCCCTTTGCTACCTCTTGCCCCAAATTAAACTCTCCTGTTCCCATGAAAAATGACTGAGTTGTAAAGATGGTGTCTTTTTCATGGGCAAAAGATAAAGACTGAGAAATGACAATTATCCCAATGTCAGAAAACACGTGGTAGATTTATGTTCAGTAAGTGGTTTTAAAGAATAAAGAATTGCCTTGAGCTGTAAAATATTAGTCTGAAATTAAAATAGAACAATATATATTGCAATACACACCTAATATCATACCATGTGTATATATGCCTACATGTAAAGTTCATAGTTGCTGCAGTCTGTATGAGGTTCATGAAATGTCTTCATATGGAAACTGCAGTCTTAATGTTTGTTCTTTCAGTTTATTTTGGTTTCAGTGTTACTGCTAAGACAGTGAACTCATATTTGGGGGGACAGAGCTGCTCTGTCTGGACATTCTGACTTCGGTTTTCCTGAATCACAAGAGCAACTGCTGGGAATAGTTCCTTAAGCAAGGCCACATATGACTACAAGTCCCACCCTCAAAACACACATTATGTTGTATATTTTAATCTACTGTCTTGATTAGAATTACCCTGACAAATCCTGCACCATTGAGAGGTGATCCTTCGATGTATGAAGATAAATAAAAATGAAAAAACTTGACATATTGGTAGTGGCCCTAGTTATGCTATTTTAATCGATCAAAGATTTCATGAACTGTGACAATAAATAATGTTACGTACAATTCTACATATACATCGATACTCCGCAAATCACACTTAAGTGCCTGGCGGAGGGTTCATCGAACCACCTTCACAATAGTTCTCTATTATTCCAATCTCGAACAGCACGAGGTATATACGAACACCTATGCCTTTCTGTGTGAGCTCTGATTTCCGTTATTTTATTATGATGATCGTTTCTCCCTATGTCGGTCGGCGTCTACAAAATATTTTCGCATTCGGAGGAGAAAGTTGATGATTCAAATTTCGTGAGCAGATTCCACAGCAAGGAAAAACGCCTTTGTTTTAATGACGTCCTCCCCGTGAAGCAGGCATCACGCCAGTGAATGTCTCCCTGTTTCGCGATAATACAAAACGTGCTACCCTTCTTTGAACTTTCTCGGTGTATTTAACTTAGGTTAAACTAATACGTTCCACAGCATTACGAAATGTCACATCCACGATTTACGAAACAAGTATTAATGTAATTCTACTTGGTAAGGATCAAAGACCGTGCTGTAGGCAAATGTTACATTCTATAACGAATCTTGCCATCACGTATTTACATTCTGTTTTATATGGTGTTAATACAGATGAGTATGATAAAATATATCTGTAAACATTATTTCATCTTCATACCCGTCCTAATTTTATACACATGACGAACCATGATATTAACTAAATAATATCTGAAGCAGTCATCTTTTCATGCCAGGGTTTTTAATTTGGGCATGAACTATTTGGACAACATTATGATTAACAGTAAAGGCATACACCATTCTTAATTTAACAAAGTTTACATGAAATGACAAAAAGTATCCTGATTTGGTTCAAAACAATATTCGCGGCACCAGCGGCATCGTTTCATTTCTTTGATTATAAGACGAATGACTATAATTAAAATGAGTCTATGGTCGGCGATATTATTATATTTATTCTGGCTAATGAAATTACTCTCAAAGTTTCAAAGTGCTATCATTCTTTCTTAAGTTTTTATCTTCAATCTGATTTTTGGCGATATTTCTGCGGTCATTGCATAGATTACTCCTTTTATAATAAACTTTCCGAAAATTATTTTTCGGTCATAGTACAGGCAAAAACCGCGACTTGAGATTTTCTTTCTTTTCTGTAGCAGCAAATAAAACATCTAAAAAAATTAAACCTTTCAGTTTGAAGAATCACTAACGTAAGATGGTAGCTATAGCTCAAACTAACGTTTCACCGTGTCCGTCAACAAAGATGTCAACAAGTTTTTGCATGCACCGAAATGACGCTTATTTTCCCAATCAGCTCCAGCTTCTTCAATGTTTTGTTTACATTCTCACACCTATCCCAACGCTCTAACATTAATTCCAGCAAAGATCTTCATCGGGCAGAGAGTTGACTTCTCCGAAATAATTTGAAGCCATTTGTGACTGGTAACGGTAATTTGAAAGCCCATTACATATTTCTCCGAAATACATTATCTTCACATAGCTTAAGTGTTGTTCAAGCAGAGTAGAGATATTTCCACCACTATCTAACAAAACAGTCGCGACACTTCGCGTCGATTTTGTTGCTTACTGCGCCAGCACCGCACCAAGCGCTCCGTATGTAAAACTTCCATGCGGTTGTGAAAGTGAAAGCGAATAGTAGTTGTTTATTTTGTTGCTGTACAGTAGTTTTTACAAACGGGAGCGTCTGTAGTGGAATAAATCACAGCAACAACAAGAAGAAGACAACACATCTGTCTTTTTTTTGTTTCCAAGGACTCCTCAACACGAAAGGGAAGGGTAAACTGGCTGGGCTAATAGCAGGAAATGTAAGGTGGGGGGTGGGGAGACACTGCCGTGAGTGGTAATATACCAGTGGTCATAGGTGTTGGAGCAGCACCTTTTTTAGGATAGATAGGACAAAACGAAGTCCAGTTATGAGAGAAGTAATGATTGAAACAAACCTTCAGTTTGAGAATTAAATAAAACAGCATAATCCTGGCACAATGGATCAGCGAACACAGCTGTTGGTTAAAAAATTACAGTAATCAACAGAAATTTTATTTCCTCCAGATTTCATCTTGGTAAATGTGAAATGCCAATTATACACTCCTGGAAATTGAAATAAGAACACCGTGAATTCATTGTCCCAGGAAGGGGAAACTTTATTGACACATTCCTGGGGTCAGATACATCACATGATCACACTGACAGAACCACAGGCACATAGACACACGCAACAGAGCATGCACAATGTCGGTACTAGTACAGTGTATATCCACCTTTCGCAGCAATGCAGGCTGCTATTCTCCCATGGAGACGATCGTAGAGATGCTGGATGTAGTCCTTTGGAACGGCTTGCCATGCCATTTCCACCTGGCGCCTCAGTTAGACCAGCGTTCGTGCTGGACGTGCAGACCGCGTGAGACGACGCTTCATCCAGTCCCAAACATGTTCAATGGGGGACAGATCCGGAGATCTTGCTGGCCAGGGTAGTTGACTTACACCTTCTAGAGCACGTTGGGTGGCACGGGATACATGCGGACGTGCATTGTCCTGTTGGAACAGCAAGTTCCCTTGCCGGTCTAGGAATGGTAGAACGATGAGTTCGATGACGGTTTGGATGTACCGTGCACTATTCAGTGTCCCCTCGACGATCACCAGAGGTGTACGGCCAGTGTAGGAGATCGCTCCCCACACCATGATGCCGGGTGTTGGCCCTGTGTGCCTCGGTCGTATGCAGTCCTGATTGTGGCGCTCACGTGCACGGCGCCAAACACGCATACGACCATCATTGGCACCAAGGCAGAAGCGACTCTCATCGCTGAAGACGACACGTCTCCATTCGTCCCTCCATTCACGCCTGTCGCGACACCACTGGAGGCGGGCTGCACGATGTTGGGGCGTGAGCGGAAGACGGCCTACCGGTGTGTGGGACCGTAGCCCAGCTTCGTGGAGACGGTAGCGAATGGTCCTCGCCGATACCCCAGGAGCAACAGTGTCCCTAATTTGCTGGGAAGTGGCGGTGCGGTCCCCTACGGCACTGCGTAAGATCGTACGGTCTTGGCGTGCATCCGTGCGTCGCTGAGGTCCGGTTCCAGGTCGACGGGCACGTGCACCTTCCGCCGACCACTGGCGACAACATCGATGTACTGTGGAGACCTCACGCCCCACGTGTTGAGCAATTCGGCGGTACGTCCACCCGGCCTCCCGCATGCCCACTATACGCCCTCGCTCAAAGTCCGTCAACTGCACATACGGTTCACGTCCACGCTTTCGCGGCATGCTACCAGTGTTAAAGACTGCGATGGAGCTCCGTATGCCACGGCAAACTGGCTGACACTGACGGCGGCGGTGCACAAATGCTGCGCAGCTAGCGCCATTCGACGGCCAACACCGCGGTTCCTGGTGTGTCCGCTGTGCCGTGCGTGTGATCATTGCTTGTACAGCCCTCTTGCAGTGTCCGGAGCAAGTATGGTGGGTCTGACACACCGGGGTCAATGTGTTCTTTTTTCAATTTCTAGGAGTGTATTTAGTGCATCAAAATATTAAAGGGCTTAGAAGGAAAATTAAAGAACTACTTATGTGCATTGATGAATTAGAGCCATCGAATCCAGTTGATACAATCTGTCTCTCTGAACATCATGTGACCACTGGTATATATAGATATGTTAAACCTTACAGAATTTAAGTTAGCCTCTAACTTCTGTAAACAAAATATGGAGAACAGCGAAGTTGCCCCATTTGTTAAAAATAGTTTTAAATTTAAGAATATTGCCATTAATCAATTTTGCTTACAGCAGCACTTACAAGCATGTGCAACAGAGATAGAATTTCCTATTAGGTCCTTTATAATAGTAGCCATATACAGAGCACCAACCAATTTATAAACGGTCTTGAAGATTTATTATCTCATCTAAAATTAAAAAACAAAGAACTTGTTGGTTTCTGGTGATTTTAATATAGATGTCTTGAAAAACACTGTCAGTGAACAGTTACTGAAATCAGTTACATTGTTGTTCAATTTAATTTCTAGTATAAATTTCCCAACTTGGGTATACAAATGTTCTAAGACTGCCATTGATAATATCTTTATAGATAATTCTATGCAACTAAACCACATTACAAAACCAGTAGCAAATGGGGTATCTGACAATGACATGCCACACATAACATTAAATTTTGAAAATTGACAGGGTAAAACATTTGTCAGAACTGAGTACAGAAGGCCAATAAAACAGACAAAAACGGAGAAATTTAGGAGATTTCTCAAAGAAATTAATTGGATGGATGTTTACAGTATCCAATACACAAATGGAAAATACAAAACAATTATTATTAAAGTTAGCACGTTATTTGAAAATTGTTTGCCCCTGAAAGTAACTCAAGTTAAGGAAAAGTCTAATAAGAAACCATGGATCACACAAGGGATGAAGATATTATGTGAGACAAAAAGGAAACTCTATCTGATACGTAGGGACACCTTTGATACTAGCATTATAGCTCATTACAAAAATTACTGCGATATATTAAGAAGGTTATCTAGAAATCTAAACACCTGCATTATGAGAAGAAGATAAATACATCCAGCAATAAAATAAAAACAATGTGGGATATAGATAAGGCTGAGACAGGTAGGACCAGAAATGAGGAGGAACAAATAGCTCTAAAAATAAACGAAACCCTGGTAACAAATGCATGTTGTGTTGCAAACCATTTAAACAAGTATTTTGTCTCTGTTACTGATAGCATAGGGTTGTCAGGTTCAGTAAATAATGCAATGGAATACCTGAGACCAGTACACTCAAGCAATCTCAGTAAAATGGAATTGACACTTACTTCATCCAAAGAAACAGAATCCATGATAATCCTTGAAATCAAAGCATTCTAGTGATTATGATCATAACAACTGGGAGAGCAGTGTGCTGACCACATGCCTCTCCTATCTGAGGATGATACAGCGGTCGGATGGTCCTGGTGGGCCACTAGTGGCCTGAAGACGGGGTGCTAGTGGCTATGATAACATGTCAACAAAGTTAATAAAAGAGCTTAGTCATATCTTATTTGTGTAAACAATCGCTTATCGCACGAACATTCCTGGACTGGCTTAAATATGCTGAAGTTATACCTCTCCACAAGAAAGGGGACAAAGAAATGCTGTCAAATTAATGACCAAGCTTACTTTTTCCAGCTTTTTCAAAAATCTTTGAAAATGTTATGTTCAAGTGTCTACTTAAGCACCTTAGTCAAAATTACATACTGTCAGAGTCACAGTTTGGGTTTCATAAGGGTTCTGATATTGAGAAGGCTATTTACACTTACAATGAAAATGTCCTTAATTCATTAGACAACAAATTAGAGGCAACTGGCATATTCTGTGACCCATCAAAGGCTTTTGACTGTGTGAATCACGGCATTCTTTTAAGTAAATTAAAATATTATGGCATCACTGGTAGTGCTACAAAGTGATTTCAGTCATATCTTACTAATAGAAAACAAAGGGCATCATTATGTAACACTGCAGCAGTAGGTAATCTGACATCATCTGACTGGGAAGAAATTACATGTGGTGTTCCCCAAGGTTACATACAAGGTCCACTACTTTTCTTGTGTCTATTAATGACCTGTCATCTGTTACATTACCAGATGACAAGTTTATCTTATTTGCAGATGATACAAATACCGCAATAAATAGTAAATCAAATATAAATTTAGAAAGGGCAGATAATCAAATTTTTACTGACATTAATAAGTGGTTCATAGCCTATTCACTGTCATTAAACTTTGAAAAGACCCACTATATGCAGTTCAGAACTTCCAAGAGATTTCCTTCTAGTGTGTGTACAAAATATGATGACATGGAAATAGGAGAAGTTGAGAGTGTAAAATTCCTGGGATTACAACTTGATTATAAATTCAGTTGGGAGCGACATAATAATGAACAGCTAAAGCACATAAACAAGTGTGTGTTTGCAATGCGAATGATGTCAGACATAGGAGATATAAATATTTTTAAAAAAATTGGCATATTTTGCTAATTTTCACTTCATTAAGTCATATGGTATCATATTTTTGGGTAACTCCACAAACTGACAAGAAAATTGTAGAGTCATGTATAGTGTAAATCCAAGAACGTCATGTCGAAACCTATTCAAAGAATTGAGCTTACTAATCCCACTTCTCAGTATATTTATTCCTTAATCCGGTTTGTTGTAAATAACACATCTCTTTTTCCAACTAACCGCTTAGTACACAGTATCAATACTACTAATAAGAACAATGCACATAAAGAGTTAAAATCACTTACTCTTGCCCAGAAAGGAGTCCAGTATTCAGCTATGCATATTTTCAGTAAGTTACCAGCAACCATTAAGAGTTTAGTTTCAGACAAGGCACAATTTAAACATAATTTAAAAGAGTTTTGGAGGCCAACTCCTACTATTCCATCCTTGAAGTTCTCAACAAGTGCAGTAGACCATTTTAATGAAAATTTATTATACTTTAATTTTTGACAATACATGGTTGTAACAGCCACATACTACCTACTGTGTGAATGATGGATGTATGGAAAGCCGATGTAAGTCTTAAGTCTGTAAATAGTAGAAGTTTAATTTTAAATCTTGTGTATAATTTGACTGTTTTAACTGAGGATCATTGAAATGAATAATTTACTTTAATTTTTGACAATACTTGGTTGTAATAGCCAAGTAACTAGCTACTGTGTGAATGATGGATTTAATGAAAGCAGATGTAAGTATTCAACCTGTAAATATTAGAAGTTTAATTTTAATTCATGTGCATAATTTTACTGTTTATTGACTAAGAATCAATGAACTCAAGTTTTTTTAATTACATTTTTGTAATGTGTTTATCTGACATGTTCCACACCCTGGAGGATCCCCTCTTTTGCGGGTCTATGGAATGAATAATTAATCTAATATATCTAATCTAATTTAATCCTGAGAGATATGTACCATCATGTTACTAAGCTCTATTGTCAGGAGTCACATGCAAATTATATGTGTATTAATGATTAATGTTTCGTTTTAGGAACAGAAAATGGCTAGTGAATAGCAGATGAGAAGATCTTATGAAAAAAGATCCTGTTTACCTTTATAATAATGTTAACTTTTGTTCGCTACACTTCGAACCAAACCAGTTCATGAATGCAGACAGTATAAACTTGTGTGGAATGCTGTACCCACACTCTTTGACATCCAAATAATCCACCTCAATGACGAAGAAAAGGAAACTGCCACAAAGGTTCGACAATGTGCCTAAAGCTGTAAAACAGTCCTATGGCACAGAAACAGATAGTTCAACTCTCCATATATCAGTGCCAGATTCATCCGAATCGTCTACATAGACCTGCTTTGATGATTAAGTGGTTATTTCAAGTTCAGTTATTCATGTCTTGGAAAAGCGTGTGAAGTGTCAGAATGTGCAGATAACTAGACTTTGTGTGAAACTATTATGGGAAAAGGAAAGTGCCTATCATATTAAGCACAGGTAGTAACAGAAACTGTATCAGAAAGATCAAGTGAAGAAGGACAAGCAAATTTTGAAGACTAAAGGATCCTGATCTTTTTTTTTTTAAAAAAAAAAGAAAAGATGCTCTTGACTTGTTGTTAAGCCAGATCAGCAAGCCATTGAAAGAGAAGCAGGCTACAAGATGGAAAGCCGAAAATAAGCTGTTTGCTCTAAATTTATTGTATTTTAGCACTCAGGCATTCAGGCTTTGTCAGAATTTTTTATGCTTCCATCAGTGGGTACATTACAAGGGTACGTGGAAGGCATACAAACAAAACGTGGGGGTGACAGTATATTCCACTTTTTAAAGCATAAGGTACAACAATTCGCTGATGAAATGTGTAATAGCAAATTTAACATATGGCAACACTTCTGACAGTGTTATTGGTTCTGAGGACTTAGGGTTTACACGCACAGCATTTTTCTCTCACTATCTGACAGTTGCATCGGTCCCTTTTCGACATAGAGCTACATGTCTGTGCTTCTTGCGTGTGAATCTGTGTGTTTATGTTCTTTTGTTATCAAAGTGGTAAGCTGCAGCTCTATCTAACGTCACAATTATTTCTTCACGAATGTGTTGTAGCATGCCACTGGATTCATGATTTTCATCCCTAGTTACAATTACTTTAGAATCATTTTTCGAAACACTTATGTCTTCTGATATTACACAAATTCTTAGAGGTAAAAAAATAATGCAAACATTTCGTAAACCACCTAGGAGAGGGATACAAAACGACGTATCTGACGTTCTACTTTCTCGTTGTTTGGAGCATTAGTGTCGATCCAGCTGTCAAACGGCAAAAACTTTCACAGCTGTTATGTTAGACTGTGTTTCAACTATGTATTTCCAGGCAGTGAAAGACGAAACAGTTTTCAGTATGCATGGTACAATTTTATTCCCTTGCGTCCTCCTATTTTGTAAACCAACAACATGAAATAAAAAAACCAAATGAGTTTTGTACAATGCAGAAAATAACTTTTCTTGCATCACACCAACTGAGACAAAAGGTTGAAGCACACTGAATGTATTAAATGTCGAAAATACGTCATATCTTGCAAAGGAAAGAGGGGGAAATTCCATTGCAACATTTAACGCTTGTGCTGAAAGAAGTAATAGACAGAGATAATTTGTCAATCGAGTAAAGTAGGGCCAGTATTTAAATAAATTTGGGCCAGTATTTAAGCAAAAGAAAAAAAATTTAGGATATTTCAGGCTCATATCACAGACTTCCACTTTTGTAAATGCCTATAAAACAATAATAGTAATGAGGAACAGAATGGGAGGTTCTGTAACACATCTTAAAATATTACAATTATTAATACATGATTTCAGAAATGTCGAAGCAATAAACATAAAGCAACAACAAATGTAGTGGAAGATGTTCTGATATCCTTGACTGACAACAGAAGACTCATGGATGTTTTAGTGAGCTCTCTAAAACATTTTCCAACACAAATCATTCCAAGGTAATGCACAAACTTTATCAGTACACAATTCAAGGGAAATGAGTGCATAATGAATGGGTACCAATGTAGATAAATCAGACATGCTAGTGGGGTAAATAAGGTCAGTTACACACCAGACCACAAACTGTCAGACACAGTGTGCCTGAAGGATCAGTACTTGGACAAATATAATTTATTTTCTATACAAATTATTTGTTATTATCATTAATCAGAAACTTAGAATGTAAGCAGATGGCACCTCAATTAACTGCACAGCTCAGCGGAGGGTGAGCTATAAAGCAAAGTAGTGTTGAATATTGAAAATATAATAATATCTTTCCATAAATGATGGTGAAGATATTTCGCTTGTGGTGTGCTGAACTGCGCAGTTATCAGCGTCCATACAATTGCAAAGAAAATCTCTGACGCAGCTGGGAATCAAACCTGGGACCCTGTGAACCAGAGGCAGCAACGTTAGCAACTAGACCATGAGCTGCAGATGCATATATTTATTTTTGCATAAATGATTTCAAAGCAATGTGTGTAGTATTTCCAACCAAACAAAGTGGAATTTATAATCAAATACTGAAATACACAGTACTGATGTTCCACAACAGCTTTTAGGTCATCCTCACACAAATTAATACTAAATAGATAGTCCATACAACATCACTGACGCTTTGTAGCCTTACAAAGATTGTTTTTCCAAAGATATGTGACCTTTTATGATTATATATCTATACAAAAGACACATGCATAGTGAAATACACAGAGAAGCTATGAACAAAGCTACCTTATATTAGATTGTGCTCGAAGATTAAAAGTATAAAAATGTATACGCCAAAACAGCACACAAGTAAATACTGGTGCAGACAGATATGTTATATGGACAAACCACTAGTGAGTGTGATAAACAAGCAAAAGGGAGGGGGCATAGGGTACAAAGGAGTAAGTTGGTCAGTGGGTGACACTTATACTACATACAACAGAAATATTATATTATAGCCTGAAAAATTTTAGCTGGCTGCTGTTCTTTTAGCAAAGGTGAATAATGGAACTGTATTTTACAATTGAAGACTAGGTAAGGATTCTGCAATTAGTGTTTATTGATAGTCAAAACTTCAAGTAAGGTCAGTTTTCTGCCTGTGTTTGCTCTATGGAGAACATCGTATTTAATAAAATAAGAATGGCTTTCATCCTTGGTATGTTCACCAAAGGTCCTTTTCTCTTAATATCATATGAATGAGATTAATTCATGGTATGTTCAGGAGAGGTGGAAACTTTCCTTTTTAGTCTCCAGCTCCTTTCATCTTCCATGCTCGGTCAGTCTAGTAGAATTTTGTCTTTACTGTTGAACAGAATGTGACCAACACTATCTCTAATACAGAAACCTGGTGCACATTTCCTAAGTTTTAGTTTTCTGGCAAGTACATGTGATCTCTTACCTACTCATAGCAGGGCACCCCATTTGTTGTCAATGTGATTTAGCGCCTTCTGGAAAATCTACATATAAAGTCATTCAACATGAATTTAGCACAGAGGCAACAAAAATGCTCACAGATTTTTTTAAATCTGTGAAACAACAAATGTTGCTGATGAGAAGATTTGCAGGTCTGAGTTAGTGTGGAAAACCTATCTTGTAGGAAAGCCTGCTGTGCCAGGCAGTAGTATGCTCAAGAAGGTTGTTGTTATTGTGGTCTTCAGTCCAGAGTCTGGTTTGATGCACCTCTCCATGCTACTCAATCCTGTGAAAGCTTTTCATCTCCCAGTACCTACTGCAACCTACATCCTTCTGAATCTGCTTAGTGCATTCATCTCTTGGTCTCCCTCTGTGATTTTTACCCTTCAAGTGTGGACGGTAAATTGGTGATCCCTTGATGCCCCACAACATGTCCTCCCAACTGATCCCTTCTTCTAGTCAAGTTGTGCCACAAATTTCTCATCTCCCCAATCTATTCAATACCTCTTCATTAGTTATATGATCTAACCATCTAATCTTCAGCATTCTTCTGTAGCACCACATTTCGAAAGCTTCTATTCTCTTCTTGTCCAAACTATTTTTCATCCATGTTTCACTTCCATACATGGCTACACTCCACAAAAATACTTTCAGAAACGAATTCCTGACACTTAAATCTATACTCGATGTTAACAAATTTCTCTTCTTCAGAAACGCTTTCCTTGCCATTGCCAGTCTACATTTTATATCCTCTCTACTTCGACCACCATCAGTTATTTTGCTCCTCAAATAGCAAAACTCCTTTAATACTTTAAGTGTCTCATTTCTTAATCTAATTCCCTCAGCATCACCCGACTTTATTAGACTACATTCCATTATCCTCGTTTTGCTTCTGTTGATGTTCATATTATATCTTCCTTAAAAGACACTGTCCATTCCGTTCAACTGTTCTTCCAGGTCCTTTGCTTTCTGTGACAGAATTACGATGTCATCAGCCAACCTCAAAGTTTTTATTTCTTCCCCGTGGATTTTAATTTCTACTCCAAATTTTTCTTTTGCTTCCTTTACCACTTGCTCAATATACAGATTGAATAACATTGGGGATAGGCTACAACCCTGTCTCAATCCCTTCCCAACCACTCCTTCCCTTTCATGTCTCTTATGAGGCAAAAGGCGAGTTTTAGCGCCCTGAAATTATTCTAAGTCCGGAGTTGGCGTGGCCGCATGGGCTGCTCGGCAAGCTGGGGTTCATCTGCAACCACATGGTGCCGAACATTAGCTGGAGCAAGAGAGGTAGCTCCAGCGTGTGGTCCTGGCCGACTGTGTGGCTGGGAATTCCATGTTGCAACTGTGTCAAGGAATGGGCTTTGTGTCGATGAAGGAGATTTGTATGCCAGAAGCGCCAAAGATGGCGGACTTTGTGAAACCATAATGGCAGACATTTCAAAGTTCATGTAGAAATTAATAACAGCCAGAGGAATCACGATACCTTAAAAAGAAATACGTGCATTACCATTATTTCCATGACGATTTTGATGGTGTAGTCAGATTTTCAATATCTTTATTAGTTTAAAGTTTAGTATCCTAGTGGAAATTATACAAGTAACACCCAGCAACGAATTTCCAAAATCTAAATGGTTAATCCAATTGTGTCGATCAACATGTCTTGAGAAAGCTATTAGTGTAAACCTGAATTGGTTTGAATTACAGGCATGTTACTTGAATAGTACAGGAGTTATTGGAGGTCAATGTGGCCAATTACTATTGATTGCATCAGGCCATAAGCACTCCACAGTTACACGAAAAAACGGTAGCAGCATGCTTATAAATATATTTATTCGTCTATATCTTTGTTTATATTCGATATGTACTATTCATGAAGAATTTGGTCAAATATTTACTGTGTTTTAGAAATCACAGAGACATTAGGCTACTGGCCTACTTTTGTTTCTATTCCTTTGATATATGTTTATTTGATTTTTTATGCATTTAATAATGTGTGTAAGAGCGTTTTTATGGTCCAGGCGTAGTAATATATATTTAATTTCAAGTTATTTAACTGTAAATCCAGCATTTGTATGTGTTTCAATATGTTTGTGAGAGTGTGTTGGCCTGGAAACATGGCAGGACCCCTCTAGCCAATCACAGCACTCGTTACTATGGTAGGCGACTACTGAAGTCACTGGAGAGACTGTATGGAAGTGGGGGAGTGGCTTAGTTCAGATGCATCTCCTAGATCTGAAACTTCTATATTAAATATTTTACTTAAACTGCTGAGTGAAATAAATGCAAGTGAATCTACTTTCTCTTTACTTATTCGTATCATGCCAACACTGACACACAATATATTATAGCGCAACACAATTTGACTACTCAAAAAAGAATGACCATGACTAACAAGAAATCTGAACAATAACCCATACATTTCATTCAGCACTTACTCTCCAAAAATCTTCGTTATGGGAACTACTGCAATGCTGCATGTGTCAATATTGCCAGCTAAATAAAAGATTCTAACTACTTATGCCACTAACTACTAATAGGCATGTGGTTATCAAAGGAAAGATTTTGTTGCAAAGCAGATAATGTATTTTTTACCTTAATAATGTGACATCCAGTTCAGACAAAAACATAAATCGTCATTGACATCTAGTAAAAACGTATATAATCATGAATAATATTCAATCTTCAAGTCGAACATGTACAGATAGTCAGCCTACACTAACACTTCAGACTAACCTCCATAAATGCTAGCTTCTCATATCTAACATCCCTCACTGCCTGCCATTCACCTCCAACTGCCCAACAGCACTTTCATTACTCCTGGCGACTAACTTCCAACTGCCCAACACTACTGGCAATTAACTTCCAACAATGAGTCCAACCACCACAGAGTCTTACAAAGAAAATGCAGTCAGAGATCCACTGCAAAGCACTACACAGCGCTGCCAACACAGAAGCAGCCCACTTACAGGTTCTTTTGGAAGCTGCATCAGTAATGTTGCCAATGATCTGCCAGGCTGACTCACGATGCAGGAGTTCCTTATTATCTGGCACTCTCAAAATGAGCCAGTTGTTACCACAGAGCAGTAACCATGTCTGCGTACCCAGGGCGTTCCTAGATAGCATGCTCTGGAGTGTTTTCTTGTTCACAGGCACTTTCGTTTCCCCTCTCCTGATTCAATGCAAATATGTGAAACATGTACCAGAGCCTGTCAGAAAAAGGGTAAACCCCTGTAACACAGGGACTTTTTGACGACATATCATAAAGAAAAACAGCAAAATAAAATTAATTTGATAATTGCAACCACAGATTTGAGCTGCCTGCATATTTCTGAACTCACTGGTAATAATCTGGGACCAGTCGGATTGTAAACAAACAATTCATCAAACTAAACCAATAATTTTATGGCATTACATTAATTTTCCTCAGCGAATTAGTATCAACAAGTGCCTGCCTACATGGAGGACTATCAGATGGAGTGATTTTCACTTTCTCCATGATGAAAATGGCGAATTCCTTTTACAGTTCTTGGCTGTTGCATTTGAATATTGGCTGAAGCCACGGGGTTATGTACGATTGGCAGTTCTCCCTAGCTCGGAGAATTTACACTCAAACAGGTGTCCCAAGCTGCGAATCAATAGACCTGATTGCCCCTGGGACAAAGCTGCACCAATGGTTCGTTCCCTCTCTCTGTCACCTTGGCTGCAGGGACCTACTTGTTAACTGTGGATGCGCACTATAGATCAGTACCTGAGTTTACAATCAGGACTGACAGTCACAGCCCATAGTCTTCGTTTGCTAATGTGAGACACCTTCATATTTGAGACAAAAGTATTGCTGAATTTACCGCGATTTTGTGATACAAGTCATGTCTTTATGAGCTTATGAGCAGCCTTGTGTTAGGGCCAACCATATGGGTGGCCATAGTTCGCATTCAGTAACTTGCAGCAGTCATTTTGGTTGCTACTATGCCATTACACAGTTTCTACAGTGAGTATCCTGAATTGTGAAATTTAATGAGTAAGCTTTTTTGTTCGACCCCTGCACCTGCTTTCGTAATTCGGATTTCATGGCTAGCACCTTATCATTCTCTCGTTGAACCACCCCCCCCCCCTCCTCTCTCTCTCTCTCTCTCTCTAGCGATTGAATGAGTTATCATTTCCCATGAGGTGTTTTTTTATTATGATTTATTTGATATTCTTTGTCCAACAGCAAAGTGGTTAGAGAGTACATGTTGAAAAACTTGTAACAGGGCTACCCTCCATTCGTGTGTCTTACTGCAAAACATAACCCTAATTTATTTTGTTACAGCCTGTTGTGTTCTGTAACTCTCCCGCTATCCCACCGTTATTAAATGAAGCAAAGAAGTGCTCACCTGCCGAGAGAAGAATTCTGACACCTTTATGGTTCAGGGACAGCAGATAAGCAGGTGAGCACAGCCTCCTGAGTGATAGGGAAAGATGATGGGTAAGAGAACATCATACTGCTACAGTCACATGGGACTACCCACAGATCAGACAAGCTCTGCACCACCCAAATAGGTTCAGGTTGTAAATGCAATACAGAGCTACTGTCTGTCTCATAACAGGCAGTACCTCTTTTGTGAGTGCAAAAAGTGACTGTTGAGTCATATGTGATCTTCTGTTGTGGGTGGCACGAGCATTGCTGCATGGGTGACTTAAGCTGGGTTGCCACATGCAAGGAAAGTGAGGCCATTTGGCCACCATTCGAATTGTGTGAGTAAAGTTGAGGATGAAAACAACCACAATCCTATGGCGCCACTTGAGTTACGCAACTTTTAGTCATGCCTAAAAGAATGAAATCACTTTAACTTTGTGTTGCCACTCATCAAACCGAGCAAACGTTTTTAGGGTGCAAAAGCATATGATAAGAATCATTTGTGGGGTAAATTCACGAACATTGTGTGGAAATCTATACAAGGAACTTTGCATTCTAACCACTTCTTCTCAATAGATTTATTTCTTAATGAAATTTGTTGCAAGTAATACATTTCTGTTTCCAACCAATAGCTCAATACTTAGTATCAATACTAGGAATAAGAACAATCTATGTAAAGACCTAAAATCACTTACCTTGGTCCAAAAAGAGGTCCAATATTCAGGAATACACATTTTCAACAAATTGCAGCAACCATTAAAAACTTGGTTCCAGATAAAGCACTGTTTAAACAGAGTTTGATAGACTTTTTGATAGGCAACTCCTTCTACTCTGTAGATAAATATCTTAACAGAGACTGTTAAGACACCTTAAGTAAAAATGTCTGTTAGATTTCAGTTTTGACAGCACTTGGTCACAGCAGTCAATATTAGGTATTTTGTGTATGATAAATTTATTAATGGTAGCATAATAATGTTTCATTCTGACATTGTGTTAATTCTGTAAATATTAGCTGTTCCATTGTACCATATTGTATTCATCTATTTCGACAATCTTCTGACAAGTGATCAGAGTAGTAAGTATTATACTCAAATGTTTTATGTTTTTATGTTATACTTTCTGACATGTTCCACACCCACGAGAATCATCTCATTTATTGGGTCTATGGTACGAAAACTGAATCAAATCTAATCTAATCTTTCATTCCTCATTACCAGGTAGTTTCATTTAAATGCCGTTTTGTAGCTGAATTTCAGAGCATCATCACAGAACTTTTGATTTTTGTGTTAACAATTTTGCCATGTGCGTATTTCACTGTACACTGCTGCTGCTGATGATAATGGGTTTAAGGAGAGGAAACACCTAAGATCGTCAGTCCCCTCATCACCACCCAGGATGGTATCAGTGTACCCATCTGTCTGTGTCCAGAATAAACTTTATGTCAAAAAATGAGAAAGTGTTCTAAATGTTTGCTCAGGGTGTATCTGAGGTGGGACATGGGTACCAACATAGTATTCACTGCCTAGAAACCACATTCAGGCTGGTCAGCATGCCTGTTCTCATTGTTAAACTGCCAGCTGGATTCAAAATGGGACTGGCATGACTTGCCTTCCTGGAAGTGGGCATTTTAATACACACAGCGATCCAGGTGAGTGTTACACAGCACGAAAAAACGTCTAAAAAGTGGTTATTAACAATAATTGTGTAGTTTATTGTACTGTACAAGGGGCAACCTTGTGCATAGGAGCACAAAAGCAAGTACTATAAAGACAGTGCTTGAAATTATGGATGTTATGTGGAAAGCGCCCCCAGTTGTCCTTTACACACAGGAAAAGCTAATACAAGAAGAATTCGCAATGTATACATCAACAAACACAACCAAGGTTTAAAATAGTAGTAGAGTGTTGTCTCTATGGCTCAATCTGGCAACTAAAAGCTATCTATAACTGTAAACAAAATAAATTATAATCTACTTAAACACTTGTTAGTTTCTTTTGCACGCATTTAGAAAAAAAAATCGTATTTTATTTCAAGCACAAATGAGATAGTTGTGAAAGTTTGATGAAAATAATACTACTGCTGTGCTTAAGAGTACAAAAATTGTTCATTTCGTGTTGCATGCAGCACAGCTATCATGATAACAAACTGATGTGGAGTATGATTTCATTATGTATGATCAGTATAAAGTGATCTGACAACATGATGTGTGTGTTTTTATAGTAATTGGTATGTGCCCTGAACCACGACAACAAGGTGTGTATTTTAAAAGGAATGTAATATTAACATTATACATTCAGGGTTGCTGGTAACTGAAAATTTTACACTTATGTGGACACAACGATTAATTTATGTGGTGAAAATATGTGATATTTCTTTCTGTATATCAGCTGTAGGTCACTTACAGTAAGCTGCCAGTACTACATTGTCATCCTGTCAGCTGGTTATCTTTGGGTTGCACGCGTCTCTCCTCCACAGACTGTTTACAAACATCACAAGAGCATTGTGTATGCAGACAGTCTGTTCATATTCCACTTGTTACTGGCGTCTCCAGATGACACCAGATACTTTTTTTGAGCAGCACGCGCATCAGGAAACTGGCAGCTCAACTATCGAGGAAACATGCACTTGTAGCTTATCAGTAGGTTCCCACTGAGATCAGACTGAATGCTCTACTCTACAACACACCATCTCTGCACTGCTTCATGGTATTTCTCACAGTGCAGCCCCCGTGGAGGGCGCTCCTGCACAAACTCAGAATGAGCCTACTTTTGGAATGAGTATCATGCAAGAGAAATTTGTTTCTTAATTCTCAAGTGAGCGAACTATCTTTCAGTAGTTATTACAACTAAACTTTATTGTGAACTTGTGCTATGAATAAAGTGCTCCTTTCTTCAACTTGGGAACCATCTTTACTACATTGTGCATCATCCAACACCAGTTTTAAAAGTTGGTGATTAGGATAAAAACAGGACTTTACACTGACTACAGGTATACAAATGTTTCTTCTACTTCACTCTCATCTCATTACAGAAGACACTGCTTTTTGCCTGGGTTGGGTACTTCATAAACTAATTCATGCTGTGTATATAGTTTTTACACGTTTGTGGACTGTGTGTATTTGAATACCAAGTGTTTGTTTGATATTCTCATTGTGTTTCTGGAGGTCACTGCTGGTGATGCATCAATGTCACAAGGCGCAGTTCATCACTGGTGTAGCTAACTGTAGCAAAACGCCTACAGGGATGGTTAGTCACAGGTAGCTGTTACTGCTTGCCCACGTGTCAGAGCTGATCCATCATCGGATTTCCCACCAGTACCTTCTGTAGTGGCACCACCGTTTAAGATAGGAAACTTAGATTCGGTGCAATATTTCTGAGCACACAAATTACAGCAAGGCATGAGCCTGTTGACAGTAGGTTACGCTGACCAGTGGTTGCGAAGTAGAATGGAGGCCACAGGGCCGTCGAACCGCTGAAAAGAGTAAACGCAGCAGTTTGCATGGCGCAAGTTACAGACAGAAGGGGCCCACTGGCGCAACCTGGGTGTTATGAGTACATGACTCGTTGAAGTGTGTTAGCAAAACAAAGGTGCACAGCCACGTATAAATAGGTGCTGGTTTTCTAACGAGGGGGATTCAAGTGTGGCAGCTCCCCTGGACAGCGGGGCATGTCACACCATTGGCTACACACAGCAGCAGATCAGACAGCAGTATCCCGGTCCACAGCGGGTCACTGGTTCGACCCTCTGAGGCCAGCATGGGGCCTGTTGGCAGCCAGTGGCAGGCCACTCGACAGCTCTTTACCACGGGCAGTCTTTTTGGCTCCCAACACACGCCGGAGGCATCCTCAGGCGAGGGTCACAGATTTGGCTGTCGGATCACAGGTGCTTGTTATCGCCCACTATCTTAACCATGACAGCGAGGAAGCATGCAGCGGGCTGCCCTGCGGCTCCCAGTGAGCAGCGCTGAAGCAATGGGGACGAAGGCCACTGGGGCGGCTGCCGGTGCATCCTGATGTCGTCAAAACCCCGTGACTGTACACGGCCGGCACGGTGCAGTACATTGCATGGGTCACTGAGGTAGCCCTTCAGCACCAAGCTGTTTTGCAGACAGCAAAGTGGAGTCCTCGGCATCGCGGGACCCTGTGATGTAGACAGAGATTAATGCAGCACTGTAGCTGGAAGTAATAAAACACTTGAATATCATGGCTGTGTTTTAATATGGTGCATCCTGACAGTTTCCATCCATGTGCAACATTCCTCCACCACATGCTAACATCTACATTTGGCAGTGATGGCTACATTTCTCTGACACCTACAGCTATGTCCGATGCTGCTCTGGACATTACGGGCATGGTCAGTTCTTCTTTCAAGGTTTGCGCTACCTGGACATCCATTATTGATGAGGTTCATGTCCACATGCTGCAGCTCATGGGTCATCTGCCAGTGTTGCTTCGCCTGGCACCTACAACCACACCCATCAGTTGTGCCTGACTCTGCCATGCAATTTTGTGCCTTCACCATGAAGATGCAACTGTGGCTGGTCTTCCTCATAAGGGTGGCATAGCCCAGGACACATTATCCGCTTCTCTGAGGTCCCTACATTCTCATTGTACCTGACCACAGTTGCCAGCCTCTTGCTGCTCCCTTTGGCCAAGAGCCAGATGCTGCCGCTGTCACCCTGCACTTTTTCCATGAGTATGTAACCATGAACGGCCTTCATCATGATGGTGGCACAACATGTTTTCAAGTCCCATTTTATATTCTATTTAGTTGTGGTTGATGGTGGATTCACGATGACATTATCATGACCAGATCTCTGTGCACAGGGCCACAACTCAATATGACCCATCATGATGGTGGCACACCATGCTTTCCAGTCCTATTTTATATTCAATTTAGTTGTGATTGATGCTGGATTCACAATGACATTATCATGACCAGCGCTCTGCACACAGGGCCATAACTCAACATGATTCAACTGCTGTGCACCCACTGCCCTTTTCCAGCTGCTCCCTGATTCTGCTCTTTTCTTCATCTTCACTATGGTGCAGCCTTGGCAAGTCTCCCTTTCCTGGGCGACATACACTGTCACTACTGCCAAACATGCAGTCCACAGTCACAGTGTCACCCCTTGGCTCCACTACTGCTGAAACTGATGGTGCCCTCCCATGGTGGAGCCTGATTCTGCCCACTAATATGCACTGCCATTTCCCACTGACACAGCCATGGTCAGCATCCTCCTGCTGATGACAGCAAAGCAATACGTTACTTTGCGTCTGCATAGCCCACAACTTTTCGAATGGTTCTTGTGTGCATCACAGCCACGAACCTCCTGCTGCTAACTGGCCTCTATCCAGCCAACTTCTTCCAGTGGCCTTATGCGCATCACCTTTACTGACAACTTTCTGGATCTCTAGTCTCTTCTCTCCTTTTCGTAGCGCCTCTCCACCCTCTCGGCTCCATCTTGCATTATTACGCTACTAACACACACAGTTGCGTTCCTTGCACGTACCGTCATACATCTACTGTGCCCTGAACACCCGATCATGCTCAGCCAGTGACAGCTGCCCACATATGGCGTAGGAGCTGCTGTGCTCCCAGCCTCCCAGTGCTGCCAGAGCCAGCTGACACTGGATCTATTGTTGTTAATTCTTGTGACGCATGTGTTGGTGGAGTCCAGTCTCCCAGTCCCCTCATGGTACTGTGCCGCTGTGACCCCACTGACTGCTGGCTTCTTAACAGCTAGTAACATGACTGCCTCTGTGGGCCACTGGTCAGCTCAGGCCTGTTTGAACTGTGCGCTGCCGAAAGATCTCAAGAATTTTCTCTTTGCAACACTGCCCAGTTCCTCTCCACCCTTAGTGGCAGCCTTACTCAACCTCGAGTCTGAGGCTCCTGGAACTGGGATGAAGCCTCCCTTGAACCCCGTGTCCCCTTGGACCTCTGCCATCACCCTGTGGAAGCACCATTCTTGTGGAAGCCTATCAGCACTGCTCTATCCTGGTGGCTTCATCAACTTCCCTAATGGGAGTAGAGAGGAGTAGAGACCGCAGGACCCGCACCCTTTGATGAGATAGTTTCGCCATCTTCTTCTTAATGAGGAAGGAGTGTTGTATATCAGCTGTAGGCTGACTACATTGTGCTTCTAGCAGAACGTCTATGCCGCATGTGTTGCTTACCCTCGACCCAAGGGAACTCTCGTCTGAAGGCTTTTTACAAATACCACAAGGTCTTCACATATTGTGGACATGGTATTGAATACAAAGAGTCTGTTGATACACAGCTTGTTGCAGGTGCCAATAGGAGGCATCAGGTACGCTTCTGAGCAGCACGTTCAACAGGAAACTGGTGGCGCCACTATTGAGGAAACATGTCTAATCCAATGCAGCGTTACATACATTTAGACAAGCTAATCGGCCACCCAGTACTGGTATGAGTTAAGATGAATTTGTTGTGCAGCTGGACGCAAATGAGACCAGATCCTATGGCGCTCCTTGGGAGTTCTGTCCTCCAATTAGGTGACTGGTATGAGCGAGTCCATGAACAAAGACTAGCTGAATCGCCGAAAATGGGTAAAATCCAGAAGCTGGGAATTTGGACGGGTGTAACTCGCATTCTCTTTGTGGAAGAGATGCTCCAAGAAATGACGGAGTGTCAGAGAGTCCTAGAGATGGCTAAGTTACAGCTCTTTGAGAGTCTATAATAATTTACAGCCAAATATTAGTGAAAAACTCAATACATCCGCGATCTGAGAAACATTACGCACATTCTGTAGTTCAACAATATTCCAATATCTTTATAACATAACAAAGTTAATAATTCATAGCGAATAAACATTTGTACAATGACGCTCTGAGTTAACAACCTTTAATGACTTCATGTGATTTCAACAAACGATACCTCAAATGATAGCACTGCATTATAGCTATCATCGCTCAAAGCTATATATCTGTACCTGTTCTATTTATTGATTAATGGCGTCTTTTATATCTGTTTCATTATGCAAATGTTTGTCAGAACATGAATTTGCCATAATTACACAGTAAATAAACACAAAATCAATACCTCATATTGTCACACTTATGTAGTTATTTAATGATCAGTTTACTATTTTGGCAGTAACTTTACTCAAATGTTGATAGTAAGTGCTATTAAGAAACTGTGTTAAATTTGTAGGTGGTCAGTAGAATGTGTTAGCGGACGCCACGATTGAAAAGATAATCAAAAGACACCTCTGTCAAGAAAGCATAAATAGTGTTTTAAACAATACTTATGGTCAATCTGTTGTCATTTATTGTGAGGACACTTGGGCAAGATTGATGGATTTTTTATTTATAGACCAACTATTACTTATATTTATTGTAATGATCTGACCGTAACCGAAAGTTTATGACATTCCTTTATTTAAATATTGTTGTAATAAATTAGTTAAGCCTGGGGAGTGGTCAACTTGAATCAAATCATGTCTGTAGAGCTTAAGGACTATGTATTTTGATGGTGATGGGATTCAGGCAATGGAAGAACAGATAGAACACCGAAACATCTGCTGTCCCATTACTGTGCAACATGAGTTTAAATGTAGAGATCATCAACTTCAGAGATCTGTTTGGGAACGCTTCACAAAGCTGCAAACTCTTCCAGTTTCCACATGTTGTGATGTCTTCCACATTTTTGTCAATAAGAATCACTGATTGTGTCTCTTATTACAACCATCCTGTATTTTTTAGGAGCAGCTTACTTTCCACAATGTGGTGTCCAGCTTTCTGTGAGAGACAATGGATCGAAACAGGCCAATGTCGGTTTAGCACTTGACATAGATCTCAAAATGATGGTAGAAACAACAGAATGTATGGATGTGTACACAGCTGTAGTCATACATTGCTTTGATGTGTTACAGCAAAAAATAATTTAGCAAACTGCTTAAGAAACAACAACACAAGAATCCTCTCGTTGTGATTGATATTCTGTGGGATTTGGTCTTCCTTCAGCACAGGTGACAAAAAATTTACATGTGTCTGTGGAAGTGACTTTGATAACTGACTGCCTGCTCCAGAGTACAAATGATGTGATCAGTACATGTGGTCCATGTCAACATGCAAAATGGCTCTGAGCACTATGGGACTTAACTTCTGAGGTCATCAGTCCACTAGAACTTAGAACTACTTAAATCTACCTAACCTAAGGACATCACACACATCCATGTCCGAGGCAGGATTCGAACTTGTGACCGTAGCGGTCGCGCGGTTCCAGACTGTAGCGCCTAGAACCGCTTGGCCATACTGGCCGGCGTCAACACGCAGATAGTGCTTCTTTCCAATGTACACTCATGCTCATTAATGAAGGATAATTGCAGAATGTGGTGCCACACAACGTGGCACTGCACAAAACGGGCCCTAATAGGATAGGCACATAGGGAACACACATGACACAGATCTGTAAGTCTACAGTATTGGTGTCAAGTTGAGGGGGGGGGGGGGATGTTTAAGGGGGACTAAACAGCTAAGGTCATCAGTCCCTGTCAAGTTGAGAAAACCGCCCTGAAACACATGTGCTACAAAATGCCACTGTTTCTTGCGCATGTGCCCCGACATCAATATGGGATATGATAACCATGCACACGAACACAGACCGCACAATGGGTTGGCAAACTTTGGATCAGGTGGTCGAGCAGCTGCTAGGATACAGCCTCCTGTTCTTGCACCAGTGCCTGTCGGAGCTCCTGAAATGTCCTAGGGGTTTGAAGACGTGCAGCGATACGTCTACCGAGAGCATCCCATACATGCTCGATCGGGCTTAGGTCTGGAGAACAGGCTGGCCACTCCATTCGCCTGGTATCTTCTGTTTCACGGTACTCCTCCACGATGGCAGCTCGGCGGGGACGTGTGTTATCATCCATCACAAGGAAGATGGGACCAACTGCACCCCTGAAAAGGTGGATATACTGGTGCAAAATGACGCCCCGATACTCCTGACCTGTTACAGTTCCTCTGTCAAAGACATGAGGGGGTGTACGTGCACAAATCATAATCCCATCCCATACCATCAAATCACAAACTCCATACAGTTCCCTTTCAAGGACATTAAGGGGTTAGTATCTGGTTCATGGTTCACGCCAAATGAAAACCCGGTGAGAATCACTGTTCAGACTATACCTGGACTTTTCTGTGAACATAACCTGGGACCACTATTCCAATGACCATGAACTGTGTTCTTGACACCCTGCTTTACGGGCTCTCCTGTGACCAGGGGTCAATGGAATGCACCTTGCAGGTCTCCGGGCGAATGTTCAGTCGTTTGTAGACTGTGTGTCTGGAGACAACTGTTCCAGTGGCTGTGGTAAGGTCCCGAGCAAGGATACCTGTGGTACTCTGTGGCAGTCTGCGGGCACTGATGGTGAGATATCGGTCTTGTTGTGGTGTTGTACACTGAGGACGTCTCATACTGTAGCGCCTGGACACGTTTCCTGCGTGCCAGAATCGTTGCCACAATCTTAAGATCACACTTTGTGGCACATGGAGGGCTCGTGCTACGACCTGCTGTGCTTGACCAGCCTCCAGTCGCCCTAGTATTAGTATTGTACCCCTAATAACGCCATCAATATGTGTTCTTTGAGCCATTTTGAACACACAGTCACCATTAGCACGTCTGATAACGTCTGCACACTTACTCGCTGCACCGTACTCAGGCATGCACCAACACACTTCTGCGTATGTGGACTGCTTACAGCGCCACCGTGCGACGAGTGCGGGTCAAATGCACCGCATGGTCATACCCCAAGGTGATTTAAACCCGCAAACCGCCCACCAGAGCGTTGTTTCACCATTTATCAGCATTATCCCTAATTTATGAGCGTGAGTGTATCTCACTGAGTTCTCTACCAGGTGATGTTGGCGATTTTTATGGTTTGTAGTTTTACTCCATTGGATGCTGTAAAAATAATGATGAGAGAGGGAGAGAGAAAGACAGACTGTGTTGTCAACGAAGACCCTGACACCATTACATCGTCGTATTTCTTGCGTAGTGATCATATGAATACGATAAAGGAGGTGAGGACAAGTGGCAGGGAGATATTTGTAGACAGTTTGATGACAGTTTGATGAAGTGCAGGTATTATGCTTCTGAATTTCTTTGTGCAGTCCGTGTGTACTCTGCATGGTTTTGAATTTTCTACTGAACGTTGGTGCGCTAATTTTTCTGGTTGTGATAGCTCCCTACCTACTCAGTTACAAGTAGGCGACTAGACAGCCTTCTAATGGAAAGTGCTGTTTCAACGTAATGAGATTTCGAGAGAATTAGCAGGGGTTTATGACTTGGTGGGGGACATCTCGTACACGTGACAATCACGTGGATTCAAACATATTACAACCTCTCACATCCACATCGCGAAGTGAACGCAGTGAGAAAATTTAGGGTTACTATGAAGGTTTCCACAGAGAGATAATCAGCAGCAAAAGTTCTGTCTCTGTTTACAACATTCTTCCGTGAGTTTTGTGTGTCTACAAGCGGAAGGAGTGACATCTTAATAGGTAGACTAAATTTATATTTACATCTATATTCATTCTTCGCAAGCCATCATGCAGTGTGTGGCAGAGGGTACCCTATATCACTACTAGTCGTTTCCATTCCTATTGCACTCTCAAATCAACGGGGAAAAGACTGTCTTTGTGCCTCCATACGAGCTCTAATTCCTCGTATCTTATCTTCATGGTCCTTATGGGAAAGGTATGTTGGCGTTAGGAGAAACCTTCTGCAGTCAATTTCAAACGCCAGCTCTCAATAGCGTTCCTGGAAAAAAAACATCCTCTTCCCTCCAGGGATTCCCATCTGAGTTACCTGATGAGTGTAATCCGAGTGCAAGAAAAAAAATACTCATCATGCAAAGTGACTCTCGTGATCAATTTAGTCTGTTAGTTTGATGTCAATGACGTACCGCTGGGCGGGTGGAAGCGAGGGCGAGAGTACCACGAATATGATTCGCCAGTTGGAGGAATAATCAGGCATTTTTTCTTTGGTGCGAGATCTTTTAACGAAATTTCAATCTCCCCTACACAGGGGGAGATGACCGTCGTAGTAAAATCAGTTATATAACCGAGTTTACAAAGTGATAGTAGTATAAACGTAATATTTACAACTCCTTTGTGCTGCTACCTTAAGGGACATCTTAGGTGGCGAAGCATTTGGTCACTTTAAGAGAGTTGGAAAGTGAGGAAGTATTCTGTGACAGAGGCAATAGCATGGTCCTAGTACTCTGTCATGACCCAAAAGTCAGTTACATATAAGTAGATATTAAGCTGACTAAAACAGTATTTTTTTACCTGATGAGAGAATACTTAGAGGATATATACCCCGTGCTATATTGTTATACAAGTTTTTCACAGCAAATAACTATACTTTAGTGATGTGAAAATTCGTGAATGCGCCGATTTCTTCTGTCTTCGAAAATAACTCGTATAAAAGGGAGGACTCACCATATTTCGTAAGATATTTAAAGTGTATGGACAACAACATCCCTGTCTTGAATTCGGTATAGTGGATTTTTTTAGCTGGAGGGAGTAGGTCGGGGTGGGATTTCAGTTACAACTATATGTCCAAGCCGCACATGCTTGTCTTGCAGTGTCTGCAGCAAGCGGTCGACCAGAAGCCACAACTCGGTGGCCATTTGCCTCAGAGCAGAAGTGGTTTCTGAGGTTGTTGTTGTGTCTTCAGTCCAGAGACTAGTTTGATGTAGCTCTCCATGCTACTCAATTCTGTGCAAGCTTCTTCATCTCCCACAACCTACTGAAACCTACATCCTTCATAATGTGTTTGGTGCATTTACCTCTTGGTCTCCCTCTACGATTTTTACCCTCCACGCTGCCCTCCAGTACCAAATTGGTGATGCCTTGATGCCTCAGAACATGACCTACCAACCGATTCCATCTTCTAGTCAAGTTGTGCCACAAATTTCTCTTCTCCCCAATTCTGTTAAATACCTCCTCATTAGTTATGTGATCTACCCATCTAATCTTCAGCATTCTTCTGTAGCGCCATATTTCGATAGCTTCTATTCTCTTCTTGTCTGAACTATTTATCGTCCACGTTTCACTCCCATATATGACTACACTCCATACAAATACTTTCAGAAATGACTTCCTGTCACTTAAATCTATACTCGATGTTAACAAATTTCTCTTCTTCAGAAACGCTTTCCTTGCCATTACCAGTCTACATTTTATATCCTCTCTACTTCGACCATCGTGAGTTATTTTGCTCCCCAAATAGCAAACCTCATTTACTAGTTTAAGCGTCTCATTTCCTAATCTAATTCCCGCAGTATCGTCCGATTTAATTCGACTACGCTCCATTATTCTCATTTTGCTTTGGCTGATGTTCAGCCTGAGGTATAAAATATCAAAGGCCGGCCGGAGTGGCCGAGCGGTTCTAGGCGCTACAGTCTGGAACCGCGCGAATGCTACAGTCGCAGGTTCGAATCCTGCCTCGGGCATGGATGTGTGTGATGTCCTTAGGTTAGTTAGGTTTAAGTAGTTCTAAGTTTTAGGGGACTGATGACCTCAGAAGTTGAGTCCCATAGTGCTCAGAACCATTTATTTACAAATATCAAAGGACGCCGACTTCTGCTCCGTGATCGCTGGACTGTCCAGATGACGACGCTCGGTGCTCCATCTGGGTAAATCAATAGCAAACTACTGTTCAGTAAGTATTTGATTTCGTGTTTGTGTGGGTTACGGGGCTGTCTATACACATGGGAACGGACCACATCACTCTTATGTTGTCACCAGTCAGTAGTTCCCACTAATGTTGCTTGAGGCGCTGGTATCACTCACTAGTTTACTGCAGGCTTGGACACAAGGTTTCCTGACGTCATGTAAAGCAGATGCACTGCTGCAACTGTCCCGGCAGTAAGGGAACTATTTTTATGACACCATGCACTTACTCGGAGCTGTTAGCAGGTGCTTGTTTTACAGAGTCTATTTACAGTATACTTGTTAGGCAACGATTTTTGCGATCTTTGTGGAATGTTTCGGTCTTTATTAGGTATGTTTTTTGTGATACGTTATTCCCACCGCCACTCTGTGGCATTGTAGTCAGAACAGGACATCACATCTGATGTTTGTGTCAGAAGAAAGCTAGTGCTTCCTAGAACCTCTTATCTGTCGGCACAAAGGCACAAAGGATTGCTGCCTCCTGGCTCCTTGTTTTGGGATTAGCGCGACTTTCTTTCTGGGGTGCCACGTGATCCAGCCCTCTGTGCAGGCCTCTCTTGCAACCTGCACATATGAGAATACAAAATGTAGCAGGCGCAGCAACGGTTCCCAGCACATCTGGTCTGCAGTCAGTGTGAAGACATGATCGGAAGGGTTTTCACCAGGTATGGGTTGTGGTGCTGGAAGGAGGTGTTCGTATAGTCACTTGTCAGTGCATATAGGACCTTGGATATATAACGAATGTTTTCCCACAAGTTGTAATATTTCACACAGTCACTCAATCTGATGAGATATTTATCATCAAATATGCAAGCAATCACTTGAAAGTACCTCGATAATTGCTAGGAACTATTGGGTTGTGGGACTGATGCAGTATGGAGTTTGAGCACCAGTATCCACCAATAGCATGTAAGGTAACATCATAAGAGTGGGGGTACCATAATTGAGTTATTTGCCACCAAAGAGGAGCCATTTATCTTGCAGACTGATTAAATAAAGAATATGCAGCAATATATTACTGACATTGATTTCAGTTTCATGTCTTGAGATACTTCTTCTCTAGCAGAGGCTAAGTTTTTACCCACCAATTTCTAGGTGGCTGAGAGGAGGCGGAAAGGGGGGAGGAGAGAGGACTAGGGGATTTCCCAGAGGGAGAGGGATTAATTAATTGATCAATTTAACTAACTAGGCAATTAATTTCACATCAAAAGTGTGCTTTTATCGGCAAGGGGAGGAACTGTTGGGGATTTCCCAGAGGGGCAGGTGAGGAACAGCTGGAGAGAAATTGGATGGGGGTTACTCAGAAGGGTGGATTATCTCCAGAGGATAATACACCACTTAACAGAACAATAGGTTAAGGGACCACTGGTTGAGGAAGGGTAGGTGTCACATGAAAAACCACTTACCAGAACAATAAATTTGCCCCTGAATGTATACTTGCCCCTGAATATATGCGACCTGCACAAAGAAATGCATAATAACTCCATTTGCCCTACAACTGACATGGCAGTATCTGAAAAGTACCATGGATGAGTATTCAGCATCTTGGAAGCGATGTGTCCCATACCTCGGGAACCTACCAACTGACCACATTCAAATGCATTGATGTCAGACTGATGGCCAGTTTAAGACCTGATGATGTCCAATTGACATGAAACACTGAGCTATTCCGTTTCTTGTAGAGTGATCTCTCTCTAAAACTACTGCTATATATAAATCAATGCAATAAAAATTAATTGGATATACACATGACTTTAACTCTTTTTATTTATTTATTTACACATTCAACTCAAGAAATGAAGCCCACTGTTCCCATAGGGCAATCACAAAAAGAAAAGTGAGGGAAGAAGCAGAAATTTTACTGACACAGCGAGAGAGAGCAATAATACACAACTGCAAAACAGTAAAGAATATCCACAAATTAGCACACAGTTACACCTGTACAAAAATTGAAGTTTCAGGTTACATGCACATTGGTCTAACGTCAACGATACCTCTCATGAATTTCACAGACATGCATAATATTTTCAGTCAAATAAGTGACTTCGTCTTTCACGGCAAAAACTTCACTTCCATTTTTCCCTGTAGCTGCTGTTTCATAACCGTAGTCCCTCTCCTAATATCGATAGTAGATGAGAGTGTGTTAAGCGTACAACAGTCCCCTCTGAAGCGAGCGGTTACCTGTAGTTCCTTTCACTGTGTTAGCAGTACCAGTTAGATGTTTAGCAAATTTTTGCTAGAGACCTTTATGTGACCTACCTTTTTGGTCTATCTTCGAGACAAATTACAGATTACAGCACTGCAAACAGGAAAGCTAAAGTGGTTTAAAAAAATTCCCTCAATAGAGGAGTCGATGCGTTTCTGCGAATACAAGTATCAGGGCGGTGAACACACTTCCGTTTCCTGCGCGATCACGAGATGTGCACCCACTCGGTGACGGACTCCATCGAGTCGCCTTCGTCTTCTTCTAGGTCTTCCAGTTGTCCGGTGTTGTACAATTGCTGTATTGTTTCCCGACCGACACCTCTTCGCAAGCCGTCGCTGTACCGCCGCACTCCTGCCATCGTCAGCAAACTCGGCGCGTCCAGGTTTGACCTGCGGGCACGAATAAGGGACAATTGAGTAAATAATGATCTACATATGAATTCAGTGTAATTGGATTCTAGAAGACTCGACAGGAAAGTGTGGAAAGACTGACTGTGAGCTATACGCCTAGTACAATTACCTTTACACAACACATGCAAGCTAACTTTTGTGAAAACTGCAATAGCGAGAAGAACATATGTTGCTGAAATGAACATTATACCACAGATTGGGTACAAAATAAACAAGAAATCAGCAGGCCTCTTCAGTGTAACCACCATGCTGAGGAGGTTAGACGTTTTCTGGGGGCTGGGAAAAAAGGCAGGAAGTGCTGACCCATTCAGTAAAAAAAAATAAAAATAAAAAAAAGGGAGAGAGAGAGAGAGAGAGAGAGAGAGAGAGAGAGAGAGAGAGAGAGAGAGAGAGCATAAAACTTCGCAGTTGAATGGTTGTGAGGCGGTATTTCAGCGATTACACAAATTAAATAAACAAGTGCTGGCATAGTTCTGGTCCCTTGTCAGCAAGTTGTGCACTCCTTGATTTTGGATGTTTGCACTGATTCCGATCGGAAGAGAGTTTTCATCCCTCAACTCGTGGTCTTGCGGTAGCGTTGTCGCTTCCCGCGCACGGGGTCCCGGGTTTGATTCCCGGCGGCGTCAGGGATTTTCCGTGCCTCGAGATGACTGGGTGTTGTTGTGTCGTCTTCATCATTATTATCATCATTCATCCCCATTACGGTCAGAACAAGCAATGGCAAACTACCTCCGCTAGGACCTTACCTAGACGGCGGTGCGGGTGTCCCGCATCGTCCCCTACGCTCCTCGGAGTATGGGACGTCATCGTCATCATCATCATCATCATCATCATCATCATCATCTACATTTACATACATACTCCGCAATCCACCATACGATGCGTGGCGTAGGGCACCTCTTACCACAACTAGCATCTTCTCTCCCTGTTCCACTCCCAAACAGAACGAGGGAAAAATGACTGCCTATACGCCTCTGTACGAGCCCTAATCTCTCTTATCGTATCTTTGTGGTCTTTCCGCGAAATGTAAGTTGGCGGCAGTAAAATTGTACTGCAGTCAGCCTCAAATGCTGGTTCTCTAAATTTCCTCAGTAGCGATTCACGAAAAGAACGCCTCATTTCCTCTAGAGACTCCCACCCGAGTTCCTGAAGCATTTCCGTAACACTCGCGTGATGATCAAACCTACCAGTAACAAATCTAGCAGCCCGCCTCTGAATTGCTTCTATGTACTCCCTCAATCCGACCAGATAGGGATCCCAAACGCTCGAGCAGTACTCAGGAATAGGTCGTATTAGTATTTTATAAGCGGTCTCCTTTACAGATGAACCACATCTTCCCAAAATTCTACCAATAAACCGAAGACGACTATCCGCCTTCCCCACAACTGCCATTACATGCATGTCCCACTTCATATCGCTCTGCAATGTTACGCCTAAATATTTAATCGACGTGACTGTGTCAAGCGCTACACTACTAATGGAGTATTCAAACACTACATGATTCTTTTTCCTATTCATCTGCTTTAATTTACATTCATTTATATTTAGAGTTAGCTGCCATTCTTTATACAATCCTGTCCAAATCATCTTGTATCCTCGTACAGTCACTCAACGACGACACCTTCAAGTACACCACAGCATTATCAGCAAACAGCCGCACATTGCTATCCACCCTATCCAAAAGATCATTTATGTAGATAGAAAACAACAGCGGACCTACCACACTTCCCTGGGGCACTCCAGATGATACCCTCACCTCCGATCATCATCATCATTATCTTCCGCTGAGATAAGCTGCCCAACAACTGCTGTACGTAGCTGACTCTCGATATCTGGGATACTGGCATTGGAATTGAACTGATGTCTGAGCTGGTCTCTTGTTGGGGTACTACTGTGATCCATTCAGTAAATATGTGATAGAGGATGCAGTTTGCCTCAAGTGTTGATTCTCTTGACTTTCTCTATAAGGTTTCGCGAAATGAAAGTCGTATTTCCTCCAAAGATCACACTGTAAGATCTTCGGCGTTTCCGTAAAATTTAGTCCTAACTAATGGTCCAGGTATTCATGCAACACACAATTGATCCATTCTGATGTAAGATAAGTCAGTGTATAGCAAAATACACTCCTGGAAATGGTAAAAAGAACACATTGACACCGGTGTGTCAGACCCACCATACTTGCTCCGGACACTGCGAGAGGGCTGTACAAGCAATGATCACACGCACGGCACAGCGGACACACCAGGAACCGCGGTGTTGGCCGTCGAATGGCGCTAGCTGCGCAGCATTTGTGCACCGCCGCCGTCAGTGTCAGCCAGTTTGCCGTGGCATACGGAGCTCCATCGCAGTCTTTAACACTGGTAGCATGCCGCGACAGCGTGGACGTGAACCGTATGTGCAGTTGACGGACTTTGAGCGAGGGCATATAGTGGGCATGCGGGAGGCCGGGTGGACATACCGCCGAATTGCTCAACACGTGGGGCGTGATGTCTCCACAGTACATCGATGTTGTCGCCAATGGTCGGCGGAAGGTGCACGTGCCCGTCGACCTGGGACCGGACCGCAGCGACGCACGGATGCACGCCAAGACCGTAGGACCCTACGCAGTGCCGTAGGGGACCGCTCCGCCACTTCCCAGCAAATTAGGGACACTGTTGCTCCTGGGGTATCGGCGAGAACCATTCGCAACCGTCTCCATGAAGCTGGGCTACGGTCCCGCACACCGTTAGGCCGTCTTCCGCTCACGCCCAAACATCGTGCAGCCCGCCTCCAGTGGTGTCGCGACAGGCGTGAATGGAGAGACGAATGGAGACGTGTCGTCTTCAGCGATGAGAGTCGCTTCTGCCTTGGTGCCAATGATGGTCGCATGCGTGTTTGGCGCCGTGCAGGTGAGCGCCACAATCAGGACTGCATACGATCGAGGCACACAGGGCCAACACCCGGCATTATGGTGTGGGGAGCGATCTCCTACACTGGCCGTACACCTCTGGTGATCGTCGAGGGGACACTGAATAGTGCACGCTACATCCAAACCGTCATCTAACCCATCGTTCTACCATTCCTAGACGGGCAAGGGAACTTGCTGTTCCAACAGGACAATGCACGTCCGCATGTATCCTGTGCCACCCAACGTGCTCTAGAAGGTGTAAGTCAACTACCCTGGCCAGCAAGATCTCCGGATCTGTCCCCCATTGAGCATGTTTGGGACTGGATGAAGCGTCGTCTCACGCGGTCTGCACGTCCAGCACGAACGCTGGTCCAACTGAGGCGCCAGGTGGAAATGGCATGGCAAGCCGTTCCACAGCACTACATCCAGCATCTCTACGATCGTCTCCATGGGAGAATAGCAGCCTGCATTGCTGCGAAAGGTGGATATACGCTGTACTAGTGCCGACATTGGGCATGCTCTGTTGCCTGTGTCTATGTGCCTGTGGTTCTGTCAGTGTGATCATGTGATGTATCTGACCCCAGGAATGTGTCAATAAAGTTTCCCCTTACTGGGACAATGAATTCACGGTCTTCTTATTTCAATTTCCAGGAGTGTATAATATTATGTGACTTAATTTTGCATTAGTTGCACTATTTTCACATTAAATATGCATTAAGGTATAATGTACAGGGTATATTTTGCACAAGTGGAAAGAGAACATATTGGAAAAGCAGAAGCAGCACATACTGTACTGGTATATTGATATTGGTATTACAGTAGCATCTATGTAGCAGATCATTAAGGTACTTAATTGCTAGTAACATTTATGTAACACATCAGTGGGCACAGGTAAAAATATTCAGTTTGTTACCAGAAGGAAATCGAGAACAAGCTGACTTGAACTTTGTCATGTCATCTATGGCTTTAATTTCTGTGGAAATATTTTTACAAATAACTTTCCCCAGGGCTCCTTTTTTATTTTCACTGGTGTTTAGGTTAGGTTGGGTAATTACCTTTTTGTCTTGTGTTGTCGGAGTGAATATTTTCGTTTGTTTGGAAGAGATTGGGGGTTTTCATTGCAAGTGTTTTCACACAGCAGCTCCATCTCATAGAAATAGACACATGAAAGTGGCAGGATTTCCGGTTTTTTAAAGTGTTCTCCACAGGTTTCGTTCCATTTTACACCTTCCATGCTTCTTGTAATCCTTTTTTGTGTTACGTATAGTTTTCGTTTTTGTACTCGTAACGTACTTCCTTAGCACTGACAGGCGCTCACTCGGCAGTTGGCATCTCTGATTTTCTTTCGTCACGAAATAAGTGAAGATAGGAAGCGGCAGCTGCTTCTCGTCTTCTCCTGCTAGCCGTGGGATAGAGCGAACGGTAAGAAAGGTGCCCTCGTGACTTTCTACCATTACTGTCAATAAATTGGTGAGTTTTAAAATAAAATAGTTTGGACTATATTATTAAATTGTCCTGAATAATTTCATTCATGTTTAAGTAATTCAAGTACTAGCTGCGGCAGCAGAATCAGAAGGGATAAAAGCAAGAACAATGTACTAAATCTTGGTTAGTAAACATAGACGCTTTCACATCTTTAAGTCATGGGGCAGCAGTCCTAGAGGAAACCGAAGTATTTCTTGTTGGAGCCCTCGACATTGACTGGGAAACAGACATTAAGCAACTAGTTTCTTTAGTGTAAGAATGGACAGTGTTGGGTGACAAAACTGGAAAATTACAGGGACAGAATTTATATGAAATGTTAAGGGCAACGATATACTCAAGAAACTGAATACATCATTTGTAGACGTAACTAGAAGTAAATGAACACGATAAGTGAGTTATTGCGTCTTGATCATAGGTTTGCACTGCACAGCTGATTCTTGTTAATACACTACTGGCCATTAAAGTTGCTACACCAAGAAGAAATGCAGATGATAAACAGGTATTCATTGGACAAATATATTATACTTGAACTGACATGTCATTGCATTTTCAAGCAATTTGGCTGCATAGATCCTGAGAAATCAGTAGCCAGAACAACCACCTCTGGCCGTAATAACGGCCTTTATACGCCTGGGCATTGAGTCAAACAGAGCTTGGATGGCGTGTACAGGTACAGCTTCCCATGCAGATTAAACACGATACCACAGTTCATCAAGAGTAGTGACTGGCGTATTGTGACGAGCCAGTTGCTCGGCAACCATTGACCAGAAGTTTTCAACTGGTGAGAGATCTGGTGAATGTGCTGGCCAGGGCAGCAGATGAACATTTTCTGTATCCAGAAAGGCCCGTACAGGACCTGCAACATGCGGTCGTGCATTATCCTGCTGAAATTTAGGGTTCCGCAGGGATCAAATGAAAGGTAGAACCACGGGTCGTAACACATCTGAAATGTAACGTCCACTGTTCAAAGTGCCGTCAATGCGAACAAGAGGTGACCGAGACTTGTAACCAATGGGACACCATTGGGTGATACGCCAGTATGGCGATGACGAATACACGCTTCCAATGTGCGTTCACCGCGATGTCTCCAAACACGGATGCGACCATCATTATGCTGTGAACAGGACCTGGATTCATCCGAAAAAATGACGTTTTGCCATTAGTGCACACAGGTTCGTCGTTGAGTACACCATCGCAGGCGCTCCTGTCTGTGATGCAGCGTCAAGGGTAACCGCACCCATGGTCTCCGAGCTGATAGTCCATGCTGCTGCAAACGTCGTAGAACTGTTCGTGCAGATGGTTGTTGTCTTGCAAACGTCCCCATCTGTTGACTCAGGGATCGAGACGTGGCTGCACGATCCGTTACAGCCATGCGGATAAGATGCCTGTCAACTCGACTGATAGTGATACGAGGCTGTTAGGATCCAGCACTTGTTCCATATTACCCTCCTGAACCCACCGATTCCATATTCTGCCACCAGTCATTGGATCTCGACCAACGCGGGTAGCAATGTCGCGATACGATAAACCGCAACGCGACAGGCTACAATCCGACATTTATCAAAGTCGTAAACGTGATGGTACGCTTTTCTCCTCCTTACACGAGGCATCACAACAACGTTTCACCAGGCAACGCCGGTCAACTGCTGTTTGTGTATGAGAAATCGGTTGGAAACTTTCCTCATGTCAGCACGTTGTAGGTGTCACCACCGGCGCCAACCTTGTGTGAATGCTCTGAAAAGCTAATCATTTGCATATCATAGCATCTTCTTCCTGTCGGTTAAATTTCGCGTCTGTAGCACGTCATCTTCGTGGTGTAGCAATTTTAATGGCCAGTAGTGTATTAATAAGGAACCGTCACAGGTGTATTAATACACCATTATTATGTTACGATCAATGTGAAAGATCATCATCAGGCCCCACCGCTATCATTCTCAATGTTAAATCCCCACAGAGTTGTGTCAATATCATGAATATCATGTCGTAAAAAGTGTAAATATCGTATGTAACGTTAAAGGCAAATTCTGGAACATGGTGATCATATCATCGTTTCATCCACCATCTGGCAAAACACGGCGAGCAATGACTGTAGGTAGCTTAGTATGCTGTGTATACTAGTATACAAGAAAATTATCAGTCGAAAGTTTAATGAAGGCAGTCAGAATCTGTTTGGTTGAAGGAAGAGAACTCTCATACCGGTAAATACGGGAAGGCTAACAGCAGTGCTCATGTGCCATGCTGTTTCCCTCTTTGATTTAAATATAGGTTGTTTATTATTCATCTCAGTTCAGTTAGATAACAGAATTCACATGTACATTCAGTTATTCAGAATTAAGAAGTTTCAAAAATAAGTCTCTTTTTATTCGGCAACATTTCAATTGCAACAATTTCAGTTCACTCATCACTATAGTTTTAGTATTATTCTGGCTGTTCTCCACTGTTTCCCACGAAAACGCAAAAAAATTTAGATTAAACGTCGTAGATGAAAATCAGCTTTCCCTATTGTTCACACGAGACTGTTACAGGAACCGCTGCAGTCACTTCATATCAAAACATTACTTCTTTTACAAATCCATATTACTATCTTGTCATCTTTATTACTAGTTAGTTTCCTTCCCCTCATCACGTTCCCCATGCTATACTTTTCGTCTACGTTAATCCCACACTTTCTATTAATAATATTCAATGCAGCATTGTACCCCAAAGATCTGACTGCCTCCGCGTGACGCACCGGTTCACTGACTACATAAAAATGCACGCGCGATCGAATCATAAAACTCACATTGTTACGGGACTCAACGAAAATCTGCCTGACTCCGGTACCAGGCAACGTGACCTAGGTAGATGCGGTACGCTTACAAATGCTATCCAAAGTGACATAAGCTTTTACAGCATGTACAGAGAAACTAGGATCCTAATTCGTAAGTTCTATATACATTGCCCAACAAAGCCAATTTACACTAGGCGTCAAAGGAATGTCAAGCGACAGCATCATCAAAGTTTATTAACGATAAAATAAAATTATGTAACAGACGTTGATAAATAAAGTTGTTATGGTAAACTGCTGAGGCGTGGAACAAGAGGAAAAATGGTGTCGAAATACCTCAAATTATCGGCATTATTTGATAGCAACAATTTATACGCAGGAACTCATCGGACTATATTTATAACGGAACACATTGGGTCTGTTTATTTAGTCATTATGTCTTTTCCGCTCGAAGTACCAAATAACGTAAAAAACTAATGTATTTTCCTCCTTAAATACAGCTGACTTTACCACTGTTAAAAAAGCATTAAAACTGGTTAACAAATTATATTCTTATTTGTACACAAGGTAGGCTTTATCTTTACACAGGTATTGTAAAACCTAAATTATCTTTCGCTTTCAGATATCTGGCTTTCTTTTACAAGCACACTTAATGGAAGAGCTGCCCAGGTAACCACTGAACATTTGCACTGTGTCACGAAAACAAATCAAAACAATAAAATGAAGACTAAGAACAGTACTGTAAAATGAATGAGTGCGCCAAAACTGCACTATCTGATCGAAAGGGTCCACACATTCCTACATAGTGCGGAACTGACCACCTGATGTCACGAGAGGCGGACACCGGGTGTTAAAGGAGTCTTGTGTTGCTAGCAGAGAAGCAGTAATAGCAGAAGGGGTCTGTCAGGACAGGTCAACGACTTCGAATAATGGATGTCGCCTGAGTGACAAATCCATCAGAGACATTTTAGCCTTTTTAAGCTGCCCAAATTGACTGTTCGAGATGTGATTGTGAAGTGAAAACACGAAGGAAGAACCACAGCTAAAGAAGACCAAGTAGACCTCATGTTTGCCGGTTAGGAACCGTCGAGGATTGCGGATGATGGTTGTAAAAATTGCGCTAAATCAGGGGAAAGATACGGTCGTGAGGACCAAAGAGCTAACGACAGTCCAGCTAACACAACAACTTGGTGTAGGAAGTTAAAAGGAATGGGGTGGAGTGGTCGAGCAGCTTCTCATAAGCCACACATTTCTGTAGCACTGATAAGCGACACTTGAGGCGGTGTAAAGAGTGACGTCACTGGACAGTGAATGACTGGAAACAAATTATTTGGAGGGATGGGTCATGTTATATCCTGGGGCACTCTGATGGAGGAGTTTTGGTTTGGCGAAAGCCTAGAGAACAGTTATGTGTACTGTCAACAGTGAAGTGCAGAGGAGATGGATTATGATATGGGGGTGCTCTTCATGGTTAGGGTGTGCTACCCTTACTGAGCTTGAGAAAACGTGGAAGGATACGAACACATGTTACAGCATTTACACTGCATACGGTAGAGGAACAGTTTGGAGACAATGATTGTTCGTATCAGCATGACAATTGCAAGATCCACTCGCTTCTATCTGATACTGTGATTACTCGGCTTAGCCGCGAGTCCGTATATGTAGTATATGTAACGTACAGTATACACTCCTGGAAATGGAAAAAAGAACACATTGACACCGGTGTGTCAGACCCACCATACTTGCTCCGGACACAGCGAGAGGGCTGTACAAGCAATGATCACACGCACGGCACAGCGGACACACCAGGAACCGCGGTGTTGGCCGTCGAATGGCGCTAGCTGCGCAGCATTTTTGCACCGCCGCCGTCAGTGTCAGCCAGTTTGCCGTGGCATACGGAGCTCCATCGCAGTCTTTAACACTGGTAGCATGCCGCGACAGCGTGGACGTGAACCGTATGTGCAGTTGACGGACTTTGAGCGAGGGCGTATAGTGGGCATGCAGGAGGCCGGGTGGACGTACCGCCGAATTGCTCAACACGTGGGGCGTGAGGTCTCCACAGTACATCGATGTTGTCGCCAGTGGTCGGCGGACCGCAGCGACACACGGATGCAGACCAAGACCGTAGGATCCTACACAGTGCCGTAGGGGACCGCACAGCCACTTCCCAGCAAATTAGGGACACTGTTGCTCCTGGGGTATCGGCGAGGACCATTCGCAACCGTCTCCATGAAGCTGGGCTACGGTCCCGCACACCGTTAGGCCGTCTTCCGCTCACGCCCCAACATCGTGCACCCCGCCTCCAGTGGTGTCGCGACAGGCGTGAATGGAGGGTCGAATGGAGACGTGTCGTCTTCAGCGATGAGAGTCGCTTCTGCCTTGGTGCCAATGATGGTCGTATGCGAGTTTGGCGCCGTGCAGATGAGCGCCACAATCAGGACTGCATACGACATAGGCACACAGTGCCAACACCCGGCATCATGGTGTGGGGAGCGATCTCCTACACTGGCCGTACACCTCTGGTGATCGTCGAGGGGACACTGAATAGTGCACGGTACATCCAAACCGTCATCTAACCCATCGTTCTACCATTCCTAGACCGGCAAGGGAACTTGCTGTTCCTACAGGACAATGCACGTCCGCATGTATCCCGTGCCACCCAACGTGCTCTAGAAGGTGTAAGTCAACTACCCTGGCCAGCAAGATCTCCGGATCTGTCCCCCATTGAGCATGTTTGGGACTGGATGAAGCGTCGTCTCACGCGGTCTGCACGTCCAGCACGAACGCTGGTCCAACTGAGGCGCCAGGTGGAAATGGCATGGCAAGCCGTTCCACAGGACTACATCCAGCATCTCTACGATCGTCTCCATGGGAGAATATCAGCCTGCATTGCTGCGGAAGGTGGATATACACTGTACTAGTGCCGACATTGTGCATGCTCTGTTGCCTGTGTCTATGTGCCTGTGGTTCTGTCAGTGTGATCATGTGATGTATCTGACCCCAGGAATGTGTCAATAAAGTTTCCCCTTTCTGGGACAATGAATTCACGGTCTTCTTATTTCAATTTCCAGGAGTGTAATTGGACAGCATTTGCACCCGGAATTTTCGAGTGTAAGTCGGACCTTCCTTGATCCGCCTTTGTGGGTCGTGTCGTCGGATTTCCTCCTACCTGTGCGCGGTGCAGCTCTCGTAAATGTCGTCCCGTGCAGATTCTTCATTGGCGCATTGGATGTCTGTGTCGGTGGAAGCTAATTATCTGAAATTGCTGTTGATCAACTTTGGGGTATCTATTTACTTGAAATTAACATTCAGAATGCCGCAATATCACTTTTATTCCTATTAGATCAATAATGAAACACTGATGTCAAAAACAGTTCGTGGATTTCCGATCAAGTTCGTACTCACTAAGATATGCATTTGTTAATGAACGGGTGTGAATTTTAACGAGGCAAAATTATGATAAATAGTTTTAGACATCCAGAGGCTCCTCCTAGTATTCATGTTGTCATAAATGATTTTAATTATTAAGTATCAATAAATAAAATCGGTGACTTTGGCGCCAAGATGGCGGTACTTCCCGTCATGTATATTTCCCAGGTTGACGCTTGTTGTACGGTCCAGCGCCGAACCCCACCCCACTACACGCGACATATGGTCGGTTCGTCACCTAGCCAGCGTGGGAAATGATCTCCGACTCAAGGCCTGCTACGGACTACAGCACTTCTTAACTATCGTGAATACATCAATAAGAGACAATAATTTATTAAAACTGGTAAAAATGTCTTCCTCACGTAAGAGGCACCTTAGACAATGTATCATGTCCTAAAGTAGCTTCTGTAAGGCAAAGGTTTGTGGACATTAACATTCCTGCAACGGTCTGGCCTGCCAAGAGTCCTGACATGAACTCAACTGATCACCTTTAGGATATCTTATATGGTTTCGGCTCCTGAGAGAGAATGGGCTATCATTCATCCACAAACATTCAGATACTTCGTTGAAAATGTCCCCAGCCAAGTTCAAGCACTGATGAATGTAAGGGATGAATACACCCCACATTAACGTCCACTAATAGGTGCCCTGAAATTTTTGATCAGATATAAGGGGCGTTCAACAAGTAATGCAACACCTTTTGGTTCTGAAAGTGGGTTGGTTTAGTTCAGGATACGAATACACCATATTATTTGCCACTCTTTTAGCTACAAAACTCTACTTTTCAACATAATCTCCGTTCAGTGCGACAGCCTTAAGCCACCTCATTGGGAGGACCTGTATGCCTGGATGGTACAACTCTTCTGGTCGACGTCAGATCCCACGTCTTGGTGCATCAATAACCTCCGCATCATCCATGTATTGATTCCTGCAGAGTGCATCATTCATTGCACCAATCAGATGGAAGTCGGAAGGTCCGAGATCAGGGGTGTAATGTGGATGAGGAAGAGCAGTCCAATAAAGTTTTATGAGTTCTTTTCAGTTGCGCAGACTAGTGTTAGACCTTGCATTGTCATGGAGAAGGAGAAGTTCGTTTGCATTTTTTTGGTGACGAACACACTGTAGTCGTTTCTTCAGTTTGCTGAGAGTAGCACAACACACTTCTGATCTGATTGTTACACCATGAGTGGGCACTTCAAACAGAGCAACTCCTTCAGAGTCCCGGAACACCGTCGCCATGACTACCTACTGAGGCTGCAGCTTTGAACGCTGTATTCGGAAGAGAGGTGGTGTGGCGCAAGTAAATGGATGCCGCTTTGTTTCTGGTTCGAAGTGATGACCCCAAGTTTCACCGCCTGTGACAATGTTCGACAAAAAATTGCCATAATGAGTCTCGTAGCAGGCAAGCAGTTTTGAACAGATAGTCATTCATTGCTCTTTATGTTTTTACCTCCCCCCATGAACCATGGACCTTGCCGTTGGCGGGGAGGCTTGCGTGCCTCACCGACACAGATAGCCGTACCGTAGGTGCAACCACAATGGAGGGGTATCTGTTGAGAGGCCAGAGAAACGTGTGGTTCCTGAAGAGGGGCAGCATCCTTTTCAGTAGTTGCAGGGGCAACAGCCTGGATGATTGACTGATCTGGCCTTGTAACAATAACGAAAACGGCCTTGCTGTGCTGGTACTGCGAACGGCTGAAAGCAAGGGGAAACTACGGCCGTAATTTTTCCTGAGGGCATGCAGCTTTACTGTATGATTAAATGATGATGGCGTCCTCTTGGGTAAAATATTCCAGAGGTAAAATAGTCCCCCATTCGGATCTCCGGGCGGGGACTACCCAAGAGGATGTCGTTATCAGGAGAAAGAAAACTGGCGTTCTACGGATCGGAGCGTAGAATGTCAGATCCCTTAATCGGGCAGGTAGGTTAGAAAATTTAAGAAGGGAAATGGATAGGTTAAAGTTAGATATAGTGGGAATTAGTGAAGTTCGGTGGCAGGAGGAACAAGACTTCTGGTCAGGTGACTACAGGGTTATAAACACAAAATCAAATAGAGGTCTGCAGGAGTAGGTTTAATAATGAATAAAACAATAGGAATGCGGGTAAGCTACTACAAATAAAATAGTGAACGTATTGTTGTGGCCAAAATAGATACGAAGCCCACACCTACTACAGTAGTACAAGTTTATATGCCAAGTACCTCTGCAGATGACGAAGAAATTGAAGAAATGTATGATGAAATAAAAGAAGTTATTCAGATAGTGAAGGGTGACGAAAATTTTATGGTCATGGGTGACTGGAATTCTGTAGTAGGAAAAGGGAGAGAAGGAAACGTAGTAGGTGAATATGGACTGGGGCTAAGAAATGAAAGAGGAAGCCGCCTGGTAGAATTTTGCGCAGAGCACAACTTAATCATAGCTAACACTTGGTTCAAGAATCATAAAAGAAGGTTGTACACATGGAAGAAGCCTGGAGATACTGACAGGTTTCAGATAGATTATATAATGGTAAGACAGAGATTTGGGCACCAGGTTTTAAATTGTAAGACATTCCAGGGGCAGATTAAAACTGAAGAAACTGCAAAAAGGTGGGAATTTAAGGAGATGGGACCTGGATAAACTAAAAGAACCAGAGGTTGTACAGAGTTTCAGGGAAAGCATAAGGGAACAATTGACAGGAATGGGGGAAAGAAATACAGTGGAAAAAGAATGGGTAGCTTTGAGGGATGAAGTAGTGAAGGCAGCAGAGGATCAAGTAGGTATAAAGACGAGGGCTAGTAGAAATCCTTGGGTAACAGAAGAAATATTGAATTTAATTGATGAAAGGAGAAAATATAAAAATGCAGTAAATGAAGCAGGCAAAAAGGAATACAGACGTCTCAAAAATGAGATCGACAGGAAGTGCAAAATGGCTAAGCAGAGATGGCTAGAGGACAAATGTAAAGATGTAGAGGCTTATCTCACTAGGGGTAAAATAGATACTGCCTACTGGAAAATTAGAAAGACCTTTGGAGAAAACAGAGCCACTTGTATGAACATCAAGAGCTCAGATGGAAACCCAGTTCTAAGCAAAGAAGGGAAAGCAGAAAGGTGGAAGAAGTATATAGATGGTCTACACAAGGGCGATGTACTTGACGACAATATTATGGAAATGGAAGAGGATGTAGACGAAGATGAAATGGGAGATACGATACTGCGTGAAGAGTTTGACAGAGCACTGAAAGACCTGAGTCGAAACAAGGCCCCGGGAGTAGACAACATTCCATTAGAACTACTGACGGCCTTGGGAAAGCCAGTCCTGACAAAACTCATCCATTTGGTGAGCAAGATGTACGAGACAGGTGAAATACCCTGAGACTTCAAGAAGAATATAATAATTCCAATCCCAAAGAAAGGAGGTGTTGACAGATGTGAAAATTATCGAACTATCACTTTAATAAGTCACAGCTGCAAAATACTAACGCGAATTCTTTACAGACGAATGGAAAAACTAGTAGAAGCCAACCTCGGGGAAGATCAGTTTGAATTCCGTAGAAATGTGGGAACACGTGAGGCAATACTGACCTTACGACGTATCTTAGAAGCTATATTAAGGAAAGGCAAACCTACGTTTCTAGCATTTGTAGACTTAGAGAAAGCTTTTGACAATCTTGGCTGGAATACTCTCTTTCAAATTCTGAAGGAGGAAAGGGTAAAATACAGGGAGCGAAAGGCTATTTACAGTTTTTACAGAAACCAGATGGCAGTAATAAGAGTCGAGGGACATGAAAGGGAAGCAGTGGTTGGGAAGGGAGTGAGACAGGGTTGTAGCCTCTCCCCGATGTTATTCAATCTGTATATTGAGCAAGCAGTGAAGGAAACAAAAGAAAAATTTGGAGTAGGTATTAAAATCCATGGAGAAGAAATAAAAACTTTGAGGTTCGCCGATGACATCGTAATTCTGTCAGAGACAGCAAAGGACTTGGAAGAGCAGTTGAACGGAATGGATAGTGTCTTGAAAGGAGGATATAAGATGAACATCAACAAGAGCAAAACGAGGATAATGGAATGTAGTCGAATTAAGTCGGGTGATGCTGAGGGAATTAGATTAGGAAATGAGACACTTAAAGTAGTAATAGAGTTTTGCTATTTGGGGAGCAAAATAACTGATGATGGTCGAAGTAGAGAGGATATAAAATGTAGACTGGCAATGGCAAGGAAATCGTTTCTGAAGAAGAGAAATTTGTTAACATCGAGTATAGATTTAAGTGTCAGGAAGTCATTTCTGAAAGTATTTGTATTGAGTGTAGCCATGTATGGAAGTGAAACATGGACGATAAATAGTTTGGACAAGAAGAGAATAGAAGCTTTCGAAATGTGGTGCTACAGAAGAATGCTGAAGATTAGATGGATAGATCACATAACTAATGAGGAAGTACTGAATAGGATTGGGGAGAAGAGAAGTTTGTGGCACAAGTTGACCAGAAGAAGGGATCGGTTGGTAGGACATTTTCTGAGGCATCAAGGGATCACCAATTTAGTATTGGAGGGCACCGTGGAGGGTAAAAATCGTAGAGGGAGACCAAGAGATGAATACACTAAGCAGATTCAGAAGGATGTAGGTTGCAGTAGGTACTGGGAGATGAAGAAGCTTGCACAGGATAGAGTAGGATGGAGAGCTGCATCAAACCAGTCTCAGAACTGAAGACCACAACAACAACAACATTAGGCGGTGAGCAACCTAGCGGGCACACATCTTTGAGTACCTCAACTGGTGGACTGAAGTGTCAGCAATACGAACAGAGACGCCCAGTTGAGGAACGAGGTGTTTGATTGTGATCCGCCGATCGCCTCGAGTAAGAGTGTCCGCCCGTTCCTTCATTGTAGGAATCATAGCTGTGTGTGGCCCGCCAGCATGCGGGAGATCGGACAGATTTGCGTGACCTTTTTCCGATGATGATAGATGCCTCGGCCAATGACACACCGTGCTTTTGTTTACCGACAGTCTCTGAAGATATTCTGCCAGCGCCTATGAATATCTGGTTCTCTGCCAAAAGATACTCAGTGGCTGCTCTCTGCTTGGAACGCACCTCCAATGCAGACTCCATTCTGAAGGCTACATATAGCGACGCCACATATCAGAACTTCATGAAACTACAGTGACTGAAGCAGGAATTTTCCATGGTGTCCCACAACAAATTCTGCATTGTTCCAACCGAAATTGGCGGAGAAAAAAAAGTGATACATGACTGACTGACCGACCCTCGTCGTATAGATTGCGTCCGACGTTAGCAAACGATGTCTCCCAGTGACGTTAACATCAGAACTGTCTTCCCAGAAAGCCGTTTCTCTGATGTCCCTTTGCTTTCCGTTGACGGCCAGTATGAATGCCGACACTAGAAATGCTTGTGAAATAATTTGGCGTTCCGTTCTATTCCATCTCATTCCGTTTCGTCATGTGTAAATCAACCTATTTTTGGATGGTGACATTCAACTCTGGAAAATAAGAAATGAAGAGAACTACAACTGCGCGTATGTCGCCGTGCCATGTACATCAGCTGGGTAAATGATAAATCGCCACAGTGACATGACTTGAACGAGTGCCATTTACGCTGAAGCCCCCAAAAACTACCGAGCGAGATGGCGCAGTGGTTAGACACTGGACTCGCATTCGGGAGGACGACGGTTCAATCCCGCGTCCGGCCATCCTGATTTAGGTTTTCCGTGATTTCCCTAAATCGCTCCAGGTAAATGCCGGGATGGTTCCTTTCAAAGGGCACGGCCGTCTTCCTTCCCCGTCCTTCCCCAATCCGATGAGACCGATGACCTAGCTGTCTGGTCTCCTTCCCCAAACCAACCAATTAACCCCCAAAAACTGGCATAGGCATGCGTATTCAAATACAGAGATATGTAAACAGGCAGAATACGGCGCTGAAATCGGCAACGCGTATGTAAGTCAACAAGTGTCTGCAACAAGGACTGCAGTCTTGGCGACAACGTCAGCAGGCTCGTTTCCTGGCAGACCGACATGACCAGGAACCCACAGAAACATCACACTGGTTCCAGCAAGAGACTTTGAAGGGCGCTGAGTGAGTCTGAGGAGATGACACAATTGAAGAGGCTGTGTCACCAGATGTAATCCGTGACCTGATACGCGGCGAAGAGATCGGCTGTAAATACTGAGCAGTGTGCCAGAAGCCTATATCGAAAGACACGGGTGCCAATGCCAAACACATACCTGATCCTGCACTCAGTCCGAAAGCCATCAGTGTTGACAAAGGTACTATCACGAAGTTCCATGCGAAGGTCGTGACACTCAAGGTGGTAGACCGAGGCTGGAGTAGTGCCCTTAGGAAGCAAATGAAGGCCGAGATTAATATAAGCTGCTTCGCCAAGGCAAGGTGGTGAAGGGTTCACGCCCAATGGAAAAGTTGCAGAGAGTGTGAAGTGAAGCCGCTGTAGCAAGTGCCGAAAGTGGACTCCAGGAGGTAATAGAGAAGGGGGACACACCTCATACTGATGATCAAAGGAATCATCAAAGACAAACAGTATGCATTCCTGCTGGGGAGAAAGTCACGGCAATAGGTCAGTGGGTAGTTCAGCAGCTTCATCCTACAGACTCTCAACTGGCCAAGTGCAAAAGGCGCCCAAGACCAACCGGATGCCACGATGGTGGATAGTGTTGAGACGGCACAAGAGGGATAGGAGTGTAGATACGTAAACAAAGCACCCATAGTCGAGTTTCGTATGGGCAAGGGACCAGTACAAATGGAGGAGGATGGTACGATCGGCACCCCAGGAAGTACCATTGACGACATGTTGGACGTTGAGGAACCCTGTACAGCGGGCTGCCAGGTAAGACACATGGGAGGACCGAGAGAGTTTCTTATCGAGCATGAGCCCCAGGAATTTCGTGATTTCAACGGATGGATGGGCAACAGGCCCAAGATGTAAAAATGGTGGAAGAAGCCACCTGCGTCGCCAGAAATTCATACAGACGGTTTTGTCAGAGGTAAAGCAAAAGCTATTGTCAATGCTCCAGGAGTAAAGACGGCCAAGACATCGCCGAAGACGCTGCTCAGTGAGACAGGTCCGTGGAGAACTGCAATAGATGGCAAAATCGTCAACAAAAAGAGAGCGAGAGATGCTCGGCAGTAGACAGGCCATTATAGGTTTAATGGCGATAGCAAAGAGGATGAAACTCAGGATGGAACCCGTAGGCACACAGTTTTTCTGGATAAAGGTGTCCAACAAGGCAGAACCCACACACGCACATTGAAAACTCGATTTTTTAAAAATGCCTGAAGGAAACAGGGCAGGCAGCCACAGAAGCCCCATGGGTAAAGAGTACGGAGGATACCAGTTCTCCAGTGGGTGTCATAGGCCTTCTCCAAATCGAAAAACACGGCCACAGTCTGGGATTTCGGCAGAAAACTATTTATGACATGGGTGGACAAAGTAACGAGATGGTCAACTGCAGAGCGCCACACTCGAAATCCACACTGTGAAGTCGTCAGTAAATTGCGAGACTCGAGGCACCATGCCAGCTGGGCATGAATCATACATTCCATCACACTGCAAAAGCAGCTCGTAAGAGAAATGGGGCGGTAGCAAGAAGGAAGGTTTTTGTCCTTACTGGGCTTAAGTATGGGTATGACGGTGGCCCCACGTCAGTGTCCAGGAAATGTGCGCTTTGCCCAGATGCGGTTGTACATGTTAAGCAGAAAGTGCTTGCCCGCAAGAGAAAGGTACTGCGACATCTGAATGTGTTTGGCGTCTGACCCTAGGGTGGAGGATAGGGATGAAGTGAGAGCATGATCTAGCTCCCTCATAGTAAAGGCGACTTTGTAGCACTCACAATTCGGAGAAGAGAAGGGCATCGCCTGAGCTTCCTCCTCTCGTTTCCATTGAAGGAAGGCAGAGTGGTAGGGGGAAGAGCTCGAAACTTCAGCAAAATGGTGGCCCAAGGTGTTGGAGGTAGCAATAAGATCCAAGATAACATCGTTGCTACTGTCAGGTCGGATATTGGGGAATGGATCTTGGTCCCAGAGAGCTGTCGGAGGTTGGCCCACAGGACAGAGGAAGGAGTGGAACTGTTAAGAGAGCTGGTGAATGAAATCCAGCTACCTCTTTTGCTATCCCAAAGAAAGCGACAACACTTTGCACTCATCTGTTCGTAATGAATGCAGTTCGCCATCGTAGGATGATGGTTAAAAACGCAGAGAGCACGTCTCTTTGCCTGAATTGTGTCGCGGCATGCCTCAGTTCACCAAAGGACTGGGACACGACATGGTAAAGAGGAAGTGCGATGAATGGAACGTTCTGCAGCGTTAAGGATAACGTTTGTGAGATATTCTTCCTGGTCATCACAACTGGGGAAATCTTGTGCTTCGAATGTCGCCAGGGAGGAATAAAGCTGCCAGTCAGCCTTAGCAAGCTGCCATTTGGGCGTGTACAGGAAATGGTCGCTCAAGTAGGTGTCAGAAAGAACGGACCACTCAAGACGATTGGCAAGCTGGGCAGTGCAAAAGGATGGGCCCAAATGGGAATAGGTGTGCAAGAAGTCAGAAAGGAAACTGGGTGTTCCAGTGTTAAGGCAGAAGAAGTCAAGTTGGTTAAGAAGATCAGCCAAGAGTGCACTTCTCTGACAGGTCCTGGGAGAACCTCAAAGGAGATGATGTGCATTAAAGTCATTGAGTAGCAAAAATGGGGGAGGTAGTTACCCAATAAGCTGAAGGAAGTCTACCCTGGTGACATCGAATGATGGAGGGGCATAAATGGTACAGATGGAAAAGTCAGGTAGGAAAGGAAAAGATGAACTGCAACAGCTTTAAGATGGGTGGTCAGGGAGATGGGTTGACTATATATCATCCCGTATGAGCAGCATGACGCCCCCATGAGATAGAATACCAACCTCAGGGGGAAGGTCAAAACGAATTGGTAAGAAATGTGAAAGCACAAAGCAATCGTGAGGGAGCAATTTCGTTTCCTGAAGGCAAACTAAAAGGTGACATTGCGACACTAAAAGCAGCCATAATTCCTCTTTGTGGGACTGAAGGCTGTGAATGTTCCATTGCAGGACATCATGATGAAGAGATGTAGGGGTGTCAACCCAGCAGCTGCCCAGTGACAGCAGGAATAGAATCTCTATTACAGAGCACAGAAGCAGGAGGATCCTGCTCCATGAGGTCTACAGAAGCATCAGCTTGCTTGTGCAGTCAGTCTGTGGAGTCCAACGCTGAAAAACGGTTGGTGGTGTGCACCAGCGATGCGGAGGCCAGGCAGGCTAAGGTACCACATTGTGACACCATTGAAGAGGATCTTCGAGTTGGTGAAGGAGAAGACCATTTGCCTTTAGTGGACTTCTTCGAGCCAATCCAGTTAGAGGAAGACTCTGGTGTTGCTTGGCTGGAGGGATGGAGGAAGTCTACACAGGAGTACTCCTTCTGTCCTTTCCAGCCTACCAGTTGTGTAGCCGGTGGCTTCGCCCCTTGAAGCGAGAGTTTGATGGTTTGTTGCACAGTTGGATGGGGGGATGAAGATGCTACCTTGACACTGGGCGATGTCACAACCTCAGAGCTGAATTTGAGGTTGCATGTCTGCATGGCCATGTCTTTCATGGAGTGTGAGGTAACAAGAACAGAACTATAGGTGCCAGACGGGAGAACACAGGGTTTGCGACTAGCAAGCAACTTGCGATCGACTGGGTAAGGCATTTTTTCCTTTACCCAGATCTTTTGGACAGCCCACTCATCAAGATACACAGGAGAATCCCGAGAGGAGACGGCACGCCCGCCATTGCATTTGATACAGCAGGGAGATGGAGGTGGACAATCGCCCTCATGTGAATCCCTACCACAGGTTACACATTTGGCTGAATGCCGACAAGACGTTCTAGTGTAGTTGAAACAATGACACTGGTAGTGCGTTGGGTTCAGAGTGTATGGCCAGACTGTGACAATTTCATAGCCTACTTTCATCTTGGACAGCAGCACCACTCTATCAAAAGTGAGGGTAAGAGTGTGGTTGGGCACTAAGGAGGAATATACTTTTTTCACTACAGAATGGATGGCAATGACATCTTGATCAGAGAAGTAAGATTGGATTTCGGCCTTGGTTAGACCATCGATCATCCAGGTGTAAATTACACCACGTGAAGAATTCAAAGTGCTATGGGCCTTGGCACAAAAAGGGTAGCCATGGAGAAGCAAGGCAGCAAGGAGTTGTTGTGCTTGAGAATCAGATGTAGTCTCCAAAAACAAAGTGCCATTCTGTAAAGGAGAGCAGGGTTTCACAGGGCTGGCAATTGCATATAATTGCATCAACACCTTTCTGAATAATAAACGGATTTAGTTTAGCGAAGGAGTGACAGTCTTCCAAGAGACCACGAGGAATTGTGATGCAGGGGGAAGGGTCTTTGAATCATTAGTCTCATTACGTTTACGTTTCGTAGACGATTATTGGGAAGATGATTGACTCATTGCAAGGTAATACCCGATGATTGCCAGTGTCTCCGATGGCGCACCTTCCAACTGGGGGCTCCCTTCACAAGGGGCGCACCTGCATTAGGTGATTGTTCACACCTCAGGTCACACCTCCTGAACACCAGACAGAGGGGCCAATCAGCAATCTGGAAAGGTCGCAGCTCAGGCAGTCACGCCTCCCTGGGCCTGGCCTGTACCAGGGATTCGTGCAAACCCTGCTTTTCGACCCGTCGCTGGGGATTACTCGTCAGACGCGTGGGCTGGCCTTCAGGAGCGCACAGGGAGGAAGAAGAGCAGAAAAAGGAACCTCAAACGCTGAAGCCGAGGAACGAGAGGAGAAGGGAAACAAAGAAAGGAAAAGGGAGCGAAAAACAGAGGTGAAACTGTTCTTACATCAGCGACAGACAATGCAGAACATACCCAATAACATCCCAGATATGTTCCCCAAGGGAGGGGAAAAAGAACAGCAAGAGGACAGACATGCACCACGGAAAGGAAAAAATGCTACAAAGGTCAGGGCCCCATGCTAGCCAAGCACAAATCCGCCAAAGAGTGGCGAGCCCCCTGGGGGAACGAGCAAAGGGACACATCATCTCTGAAGTAGCGATGAAGTGGGAATTTTTCTGTACGACCATTTCACTAGTGTAGCATGAATATCGGGACTCTGGTAAAACATCAAATCTCTGACATTGGTGAGGCCCGAAAAAGATCCTGCAAGAACGGGACCAATGACGATTGGAGACTGAATCGTTCAACGTGACAGAGGGGCACCCTTCCACAAATTTCTGCAGATTTCAATGCTGGGCCATCAAGAAGTGTTAGCATGTGAACTATTCAACGAAACATCATTGATATGGGCTTTCAGAGCCAAAGGCCCATTCGGTACACTTGATTGCATGACACAAAGTTTTATGAGCCTTCTGGACCTGTCAACACCGACATTGGCCTGTTGATAACTGGAAACGTGTTGCCGGATCGGACGAGTCTCGTTTCGTATTGTATCGAACGGATGGACATGTGTGGGTTTGGAGATAACCTCATAAATCCGTGGATCCTGCATATCAGCAGGGGACTGCTCAAGGTGGTGGAGACTCTGTAATGGTGTGGGGTGTGTGCAGTTGGGGCCCCTGATACAATAGATACAACTCTGACAGCTGACACGTACATAAGAATCCTGTCTGGTCACCTGCACCCATGCATGTCCATTGAGCATTCCGACGGGAAATTCCAACAGGGCAGTGCGACTTCCCACACGACCAGAACTGCTACATAGTTGCTCCAGAAACATTATTCTCCGTTTAAACAGTTCTGCTGGCTTCCAAACTCCCCAGACATCAACACTTTTGAGAAAATCTGGAATGATTTGCAACGTGCTGTTAAGAAGAGATCTCTACCCCTCATACTCTTACGGATAGTCCTACGGATAGATTCATGGTGTCAATTCGCTCCAGCACTACTTCAGACATCAGTCGAGTCCATTCCATGTCGTGTTGCCTCACTGTTGCGTGCTTTCGGGGGTCCTACCCTATATTGATCGTGTGTACCAGTTTCTTCGATCATTCAGTGTAGAAAGCAGACTTAGTGACGCGGTGCTTACCTGCCGATGGAGGAGTGGGTGTCGGGGTCGCAGACGAGGCTGACGGGCGGCTTGACGTGGCCGGCGCGCGTCGCCCGCTGCCTCTGTGGCGCCGGCCCCACGCCCCACACCTCCAGCCGCACCACGTTGAAGTCGCGCTCGGACGACAGCGGCCGGTAGTCGCGAAAGGTGGGGCAGCGCGCGCTAGAGTGCCCGTGCGCCAGGTCACCCGCCACGAACAGCCCGTGGTAGCCGGGCGAGCCGCCCAACCCCAGGCCCGCCATCGTCAACTGCTGGTAGTGGTTGTTGCGGCCCGACGACTCGTATACGCGCATCCGCGGGCTCAGCCTGCCAAAGGTCACACCTGCGACGTACTGGGTAAACCCTGACTCCACCGACAACGTTTTGGAGGTTGTCCAGGAATATTTTCAGAGCATTCGGGCCTACGGCCTTTCCGTGCTGGCTAAGTCGTGACTCGCCCTATCACTGAACTTAAGCTTCGACGGACCTGCTTTGTTCTCGGCTGGATGACCGTCTGGCAACACTGGTTGCCATTAGCTCGTGGACACTCAAGTAGCAGAAGTGGCGTCCAGTTGAAAGACTAGCACCAGGCCATCGCGCCAGACGACATTATTAATATTCTGAGTATTTTGGTGTACAGTTGATTGGTTGATTTGGGACTGAACACCGAGCCGCGCGGGATTAGCCGAGCGGTCTCGGCGCTGCAGTCGTGGACTGTCCAACTGGTCCCGGCGTAGGTTCGAGTCCTCCCTTGGGCATGGGTGTGTGTGTTTGTCCTTAGGATACTTTAGGTTAAGTAGTCTGTAAGCTTAGGGACTGATGACCTTAGCAGTTAAGTCCCATAAGATTTCACACACATTTGAACATTTGAACTGAACACTGAGGTGATTGCTCCCATTGTATTAGGGGAAGGAATCTCCAGGTCACCCCCCTCCCCACTCAGATTGCACAAACACATTATGCTGTAAATGGTGTGAATGGTCACAGGCTTGTTTCAGTAGGGATACTTTATAATAGAAACGACAACACACCTCAGCTACCAAACAGTTAAAAAACGACGCTCTAAGAGCTGGGTTTCAGGCCAGAGACTAAAATTATTCTTCTTCCTTCTACATACAAATCCTCTAGAGATCATCAGGATTGCTGGGAGTTATTCTTTCCACCTTCTGTCAAGTCGTTGAAAGGGAAGAAACCTCATAATATATTGTGACTAGAAAATATCTGGTATTACGAAAACGATAGCGATTCGCAGAGTATAGAGGTAATTTCCACTGCTCATAATCAGTTTCAGAGCACAATCTTTGTGCAGAATATGTTTTTCATGTCGTGTTTATCTCATATTATTGTCCCCTTATCATAGGCCACAACAAAATTTATAAGGTTGTCCACGGACTATGGGACTTAACATCTACGGTCATCAGTCCCCTAGAACTTAGAACTACTTAAACCTAGCTAACCTAAGGACATCACACAACACCCAGCCATCACGAGGCAGAGAAAATCCCTGACCCCGCCGGGAATCGAACCTGGGAACCCGGGCGTGGGAAGCGAGAACGCTACCGCACGACCACGAGATGCGGGCTGTCCACGGACATTTTCTGAGTATTTTGCTATAAGGGACCCATGGTTTCTGGTGGCAAATTATAGAATAATTGCATTTCGCCTGATTTTTTACACCCATTTTTCTTTGTGTTTGTATTACACTGAAAAATTAGTACACAACAGTGGACATGTCAACGGTATGGTCTGTGTGTCCCGTTTGGAAACAAATGTGTTCCGTTGTCTCATAGTGCTTGTTGTTAACTACATTAAGGCCCACTTTACTGTAGTCCGTGAATCTTGAATTCAGTATGGTTCGGTCCTGTCATAGGTCCTGTCCTGTCTTCATGACGAAGAGCTGACTGATGTTATCCTCATGTAGGGATTCACTGAACGCAATGGAGCAGGAGCAGAGTCACGTCATGATGCTCAGCTGTTCCCGCATCGACAGCAACCAAATCACTGTACTCTTGCACCTATACGTGAAGGCCAACAGGTGTTGTACATTTATGTTATGGCACATTATTGTTGTGAAGGCTTTTTCACATAAACAAATTGAATAAGGATAGGAACACAGCAATCAGTCGCAATCGCACTGATTTTTATTACTCTTGCATATCCAGCAGCAATTTTTAGTGCTACAATACTAGCGACTACGCTAGATTTTAGATTTTGACGAATTTCATATTGTTATGAATTATATTTTATCAAGACGATCTTCAAAAAATCTGTGTGCTCTAATAATTCTGTATAGGACAGTTGTATCAACCTGTTAACGATCTTTTGCATAATATTTGGTGGGTCTCTTCACCACTAATATATGCACGAAGTCATTGTAAATTGGCAGTGTTAGTGTAATTTAAATGTGAAATGCAGATTTTATTTTTTTATTAAAAAAGTGTTTTAAACTTCTGTATTGGAACGAAAGTGAGTTAGTTATTTATTTATTCGAATTAATGGTGTCTGTTTTTTTGGACGTGTTCGAAACGACAGACACCAAGCGAAACCTGCGGTGGTGATACATATTATGTAAATTGTAGCTGGAGGGAGGAGAAAGGAAAGGAAAGGAACTGATGATATCAGCTGCATTAGGATTTTATGTTGAATCTGTGGCAGTGAGTGAAAATGTGTCCCACACCAGGACTCGAACATGGGATCTGCTGCTTACAAGGCAGTTGTGTTAACAGCTGTGTCATCTAGACAGTGTTTATCATGCTTGCGCGGGCTGTATCGGCATGCCACCCAGCTGAATTACATTCAAATCTAGCGCCACCTGTTTGTAGTCGTCGTCCATGTCCCCCTTACCCACTACTTTGAGATTTCGGCACGAGGTCGAACTTGATTGTGCATCCACACTGAAGCTGGTGGATTCATCGCCATCGCGACAAATCAGTTATATGAATGCACGGTGTATGTTTTTTTGACATTTACGTTCGACTTCCAGTGGGAATCTCGAAGTAGCCAGCATGGCCAGAACATGAACAGGGACTGCAGATGATTCGTTCCACTCAACATACCATTTGAATGAGATGCTATCCAACACTCCGCTGCAGAGTGGAGATTTCGTTCTGTAAATATATTTTCTGCCAGGAGTGCAGGAGAACTTCTGTGAAGTTTTGAAGGTAGGAGACGAGGTACTGGCAAAATTGAAGCTGTGAGGATGGGTCGTGAGACGAGTCATGCTTGGATAGCTCACGTAAATACTGACAAACTGAACAATACCCAAGGCTATGCAGGAATTCTTTTACAAAAGAAAAATATTAATATGTGTGTGTATTTCTTTTAATGTGGAGAAACAAGGTCTTACAAGTATGCAACAATGACAAAACTAGGTAACAAATAATTCAATTTGCAAGATGAATAATTCAATCTGGACAATCAGATGTACAGACACAACTATATTGCATTTTGCAGAACGTCAGGGGAGGGAGCGCCTTGTCATTGTTGTGATATGCGGCCAGAAGACATTTTTTGTGTAATTTACTAATATTGTGCACAGTGGTACAAAGATCCACGGGCAATAAGCAAGAAGTCTATCACTGGCGGAGAGATAGCGAAGGAAATACAGCCAGCACTTTTTGTTGTAAATCATGAGTCCTTATAGTACACTGCTCGCCATTAAAGTTGCTACACCAAGAAGATGACGTGCTACAGAAGCGAAATTTAACCGACAGGAAGAAGATGCTGTGATATGCAAATGATTAGCTTTTCAGAGCACTCACACAAAGTTGGCGCCAGTGGCGACACCTACAACGTGCTGACACGAGGAAAGTTTCCAACCGATTTCTCATACACAAACAGCAGTTGACCGGCGTTGCCTCGTGTAAGGAGGAGAAATGTGGAACATCACGTTCCCGACTTTGATAAAGGTCGGATTGTAGCCTATCGCGATTGCAGTTTATCGTATCGTGGCATTGCTGCTCGCGTTGGTCGAGATCCAATGACTGTTAGCAGAATATGAAATCGTTGGAGTCAGGAGTCAGGAGGGTAATACGGAACGCCATGCTGGATCCCAGCGGCCTCGTTTCACTAGCAGTCGAGATGATAAGCATCTTATCTGCATGGCTGTAACGGATCGTGCAGCCACATCTAGATCCCTGAGTCAACAGATGGGAACGTTTGCAAGACAACCACCATATGCACGAACAGTTCGACGACGTTTGCAGCAGGATGGACTATCAGCTCGGAGACCATGGCTGCGGATACCCTTGACGCTGCATCCCAAACAGGAGCGCCTGTGATGGTGCACTCAAGGACGAACCTGGGTGCAAGAATGGTAAAACGTCATATTTTCGGATGAATCCAGGTTCTGTTTACAGCATCATGATGGTCGCATCCGTGTTTAGCGACATCGCGGTGAACGCACATTGGAAGCGTGTATTCGTCATCGCCATACTGGCATATCACCCGGCGTGATGGTATGGGGTACCATTGGTTACAGGTCTCGGTCACCTCTTGTTCGCATTGACGGTACTCTGAACAGTGGACGTTACATTTCAGATGTGTTACGACCCGTGGCTCTACCCTTCATTCGATCCCTGCGAAACCCTACATTTCAGCAGGATAATGCACGACCGCATGTTGCAGGTCCTGTACAGGCCTTTCTGGAGACAGAAAATGTTCGACTGCTGCCCTGGTCAGCACATTCTCCAGATTTCTCACCAGTTGAAAACGTCTGGTCAATGGTGGCCGAGCAACTGGGCAGCTGTACCTGTACACGCCTTCCAAGCTCTGTTTGACTCAATGCGCAGGCATATCAAGGCCGTTATTACGGCCACAGGTGGTTGTTCTTCGCATCTCAGTATTTTGCGGCATCCAATGAAGTTCACCACAGCCGTTTACAAATGATCAGGCTATACATCCCCTGTACACGTCCACTCTGCGGAAATTCGGAAAAAAAGTTCCGCTATTTTGTTGCGAAAACTACCAATCACCACAGAATGCCCTCGTTATTTCGAAATAATCATCAAGGTAAAGAAAAAACGAGAATTTAAACTCTGATGGGAAAAGAATCTATATTAAGGAATTTCTTTCAGCTTGAAAGACAAATTACACTACCTGAGAGCGCCTCTCGCGTTCCAATCAGTGTCTATAAATAAACTGTCATGCATGTGTGTATTACAAGCATTTCATACACGGGGCATAGCGTTAGAGAATACAATATTACACTCCATTAGCTCACTTTTCGGAAAAAACAATCATTTTACGTTCGACAACAAGCTATAATTCAAGAGGACGTTGCTGTATCACACCTACGTTTTCAAATAAATCGTGAGAGCCTGTCTTGTAACACAGCCTCCTATAAAATTTACCATGTCTCTCTGTCTTCCATTAGATCGAAACCAGTTACTGTCTGCGCGCTTATATTCGACATTTTTGCTCCGTAGCTCCCCTGTATCGTCATGCCTATAAAGTTTCTACCATACAGCAGATTCTTGCGTTCTTGTTTTGTAAGCACTTTGATCATCACAGTCTGTTTCATGCAATCTACTCACACATTGGAAAGAAAATACTATCATTTCTAGGTTCCATAACGAGCTATAATTAAACTAAACTGATGTCTACTTTATAATGAGAGGTTGTGAAACATGAAATTACACAGGACTTGAGGTAACACATATCTTTAAACACACAATCCTGACGATAATAATAAAAACAGTCATGATTCCACGAGAATAGATGCAGCCGATTTCTATTAGTTTTATGAGCAAAATCGGTGTACTTTTCAAAGAACCATCAGCATCACAGCTATAACTAGTTATATCACTCCTTGTAACAAAATCTCCTTTAATATTTTACCCCATCTCTCTCTTTCGATACACCGAAAAACAAGTACCGCCGGTGTGTGTACATCAAGCGTATTACATATACACATATTTCTCAATTGGAACACATGGCCAGTGCTCGAAGTCGCCTGCACAGATCTGTGCAAAGTTTTGTCGACTGTACTGGAGGAAGACCATATTCAGGAGGCTATCAATCACAAGAGAGGGTTCCTTTACTGGTCCTTCGTAAGCAGTTTAATACATTGTTTTCTTCCGCTGTAACACCTCCAAACAGCGTATGACTACACAATTATACACCGCCACACACTTTCTATTTCTACCATGATTTCAAGGTTTCCATCAGCTGCTAAACTGGTATTTAAGCGTTGCAATCTATTGTCTCTCACAGAAAGCTCAACATCACATGGAGTAAACTATGCAGCTCCCGCGAGACACGGGTTGGTAAAAATAAAACACAGAGGCGATGTCCCTCAGTGACAAAAACGTTTAAGGCATCGCAGCATATGGAAAATGGAAGAGTTTCTGGCATTGCAGAGCATTTCTGACAACTATATAGTTAATCTCATCATCCACAGTGATGGGATAGTGGATGTCTTGGTGTTCCATTTAGAAGAGCATTGTCTCCTCATTTTGCAGTCAAAAATGGTTCAAATGGCTCTGAGTACTATGGGACTTTACATCTGAGGTCATCAGTCCCCTAGAACTTAGAGCTACTTAAACCTAACTAACCTAAGGACATCACACACATCCATGCCCGAGGCAGGATGCGAACCTGTGACCGAAGCGGTCGCGCGGTTTCAGACTGAAGCGCCTAGAACCGCTCGGCCTCACCTGCCGGCTTTGCAGTCATGTACATGATTTCTGTTCTGGCGTTGAATACCACCAGAAGGTGCTGTGCACATCATGTTGCGCATCATGCAGCCTATTGCGCACACTTTTAGTCATAACGTCCTGTGAATGCACCAAAAGCAATATTCAACAAGGTGATGTTGCTGTCAGGGTTCCTCTGAGCCATAACCCGTAGGTTATCCACTGCAGTAATAACCCCTGGGCGGCCTGAGCGAGGCATGTCATCGACAGTTCCTGTCTCTCTGTATCTCCTCCATGTCCGAACAACATCGCTTTCGTTCACTCTGAGTCGCCTGGACACTTCCCTTTTTGAGAGCCCTTCCTGGCACAAAGTAACACTGCTGGCGTGATCGAACTGCGGTATTGACTGTCTAGGCATGGTTGAACTACAGACAACACGAGCTGTGTACCTTCTTCCTGGTGGAAAGACTGGAACTGATCGGCTGTCGGACCCCCTCCGTCTAATAGGCGCTGCTCATGCATGGTTGTTTACATCTTTGGATGGGTTTAATGACATGCCTGAACAGTCAAAGGGACTGTGTCTGTAATATAATACCAACCGTCAATGTTGCCTTCAGGAGTTCTTGGAACCGAAGTGATGAAAACCTTTTTGATGTGTGCACGTAAAATTTAGGGAAATACGACGAATTACTTAGAATCGCAAAAAAGACTTACAAATTTTCTTAAATTGACTGAGAATGCATAAAATTAGAGAAAAGGACCAAGAAATGAGAAAATTTGAGGTGGGTTGAGAGTACCCGGAAACTCAAAACCGAGAAAACTTGAAAATTACGCTCTGGCTGCATTCACTTTTAATGCTACCATCCCCCTGTAAACTACTCTGGTTTTCGTAACACATACTCCAACAAAGGCGACCTAAGTATTACACAAAGGCGCCGTATTAAAGCAAGCAAACCATATGTACCCCAATCCATAACTGTATTCTCACATGCAGTCGTATATAGATATTACCAAATTACAGCTGAAATCACAAACAATGCTATTCCTTAAGCATTAAGGAGAAGAATCAATAAATTTATTAGACTTAAGCCTTTTCCTAGAGTGTTCTGTAGGGAACTGGAGCTACATCGCATATATCACCTATAGTAGACGCCGGCCAGAGTGGCCGAGCGGTTCTAGGCGCTACAGTTTGGAACCGCGCGACCGCTACGGTCGCAGGTTCGAATCCTGCCTCGGGCATGGGTGTGTGTGATGTCTTTAGGTTGGTTAGGTTTAAGTAGTTCTAAGTTCTAGGAGACTTATGACCTCAGAAGTTAAGTCCCATAGTGCTCAGCGCCATTTGAACCATTTTGAACCTTTAGTAGTATGAGGGGGGTGTACTCAAGAGATGTGATGTTAGGACGAAATTACTTTACTGTCCTACACGAGCAAAACTCAGACCTGGACCTATTTGTCCAAGAGGAATGCCACCAAGGTTGTGGTGATGCTACTGCAAACAGCAATAAGGGTGTTATATCTCCTTTGGTTACTGATTGTGGAGCTTATTACTCCCTGGTAAGAAGTTGCTGATTCTTCGTCGGTTTTTCTTTGCTGTGCTTCCTAGCGAGACATAAACATATCCATCAAACCTGATACTATTACTACTAATGATAAGCGCGACTGACACGGGAAGTGTGATTGAGGGTACATACATTTCCGAAATAAAAAGACGTACAAAATCCATTAATTTCCCAAGAGATAGAATAGCAGTCTCCAGACTTTGTGCTAGCTGGTTTATAAGCAGCTGAAGGGTGGATATACACTGACGTTGCCTTCCTAGGACACCAGAATAGTGTAGAAGGAAGTAGTTTCATCATTTTAAAGTTTGTCACTGTAGTGATTGGGATAGGAAACTTGCAGGGTTGTTGTACATGTGATGTTGGACACATATATCCTGCATTAGAGTATTAAGAGAGTCGCATTCCGGATAACTAATACTTCAGAAATCTTATGCCTTTAACAATATAGTGTGTTTATGTGCAATCACATTGTATGTTTATGCCGTACATCATTTCTCTCATGCACGTACTTTCCTGGTACTGACTCCAGACAGTGGAATAATGCTTCACAATTCATAGCACGGTTCATTTACGTGAAATTTTTGAAACTCCGTCTGTCTGGACCTCCATCATGTATAAACCACACGTTTCTTCTTAACTATTTGTTGTATCACCACAACACTCTCACGTCTAGTATGCACTGATAAGAGGTGCTACCCTTCTGGACACAGATCCATTGGAAGAGATCTTGAGCTTTTGGATGGGTGCTGTAGGTAAGATTGGTGTTGCAGGGGGGATTGGTCAAGGAAAATGTGGGATGACCTGTCTATCTCCAACTTTATCCTACGAATGTGAGAATACTCTGTGATGCCACACACACAGGGATAGATGACCAGCAGTTATCGTAAATTCTGCACTATGATCGATGCGCTGGAAATATGTAAATAACCTAACTACATTGGTATACTACTCTGTCTGGTATACCTTGGTGTATATCGCCGAATAGATGTACTGCACAGTCATATATGATGCAGGAACTGGGAAGCAGTCTGTTGCGTCTTGGCTGGTGTTGAAATTAGGAACAACTGGTAAAATTGCTAAAACTGATTGCACTATCAACTGCACTGTGTATTACCGTACATTGCCCCAAATCAACAGTGTCTTTCCCATCCCATCCGCCCACAGGTTTACTGTTGATTACCGCATAATGATTGACTGACACCACATGGTTGAGGTGGAGGGAGCCTTGGTGGAACTCTGGATATCTGCTACTTGTCACTGTGGAGAATGGGATTAAATGTAGAAGTCCTCACCTTCAGACAGGTGTTTGGAAGCGTTCCTCAGTGCCGTAGATTCGTTCAATTTCCATATGCTGTATGTGCTCCACATGTTTCTATATTTTTAAAAATTTTCCACCCTTAAGGTAACAGTACCTCTTTTTATCTCTACTTCCTCGCATGTGTTGTGAACAGCATCTTCCGCTGATAGTCAACACTAGATGAGAAATCATGTACATGACTGCAAAATGAGGAAACAATGCTCTTCTAAATGGAACACCGATACATCCGCTACTCAATCAGAGTGGAAGATAAGATTACCTGTATAGGTTATCGCCTTTGGATAGCTGTTGAAAATGCTCTTTCAGTTTCCATATGTTGCGATGCCTTCCACGTTTTTGTCACAGAGAAACATCACCTCTGTGTTTTATTCCTACCAACCTCTGTGTTGTGGGAGCTGCATAGTTTACACCATGTGATGTTGAGCTTTCTAAGAGAGACAATGGGTCGAAACGTGATAATGTTGGTTTAGCAGCTGACACAGATCTCGAAATCATAGTAGAATTAGAAAGTGTATGGTGGTGTACAACGTTATAGTCGTACACTACTTGGATGTGTCACAGCTGGAAGAACACTGTATTAAACTGCTTTTGAAGGACCAATAGAGGTAAAGGTGGATAAATGGGGCCCCACTCTGTTTTTTTTTATATAACACCTTATGTTTTTAATATAATCACCTGAGATTAACATAAAACATTTCTCTAGTATGTCCTGCAATAGTTACAACATGTTTTCGTCCAACTTTTTAATATTTAAAACAATTTTTTTTCTGATACTCTGCATTTTGTTGCGTCAAGAATTTGTGCTGGTAATATGGGCCCCAAGGTAGTTTGAAATAAAAAGAAACAAAAATTTGAAAAGTATAATTTTATTTAATTTTTCTATAGAATGAAAGAAAGATTCACTCTGAACATTGTTAATTAGTCTACTGGTGGAATGATTTTCACAGCCTACGCCTAGCCTATTTACAATAGTCACACACATAAGCATCTTTTTCGCATCCAGTCCATTCATTTTGAGCCCACATCTCACAGGCTATACACTGGACCCAAAGTTCACATTTTGTGTCCTTTGAAAAAATCCCTTCACAAAATAGACATACAGCGTCTTCAACGTCAGGGACAGAAACACCAACTTTTTATTTCTTGTGCGAAGCTGGTAGGCCATGCACTTGACGTCATTTCTGGTAAGGCCGTAGAATTTGGATTCCATAATGAGAAGATATTCAACCAGTTCGTCCTCAAGTCCCTGTGGTAAAACCGGTGGAAAGCCTATGGAGCGTAGAACGAGGGACAGAGTACACTTTAACCGCTTTTTCCAACCCCATTTTTTCTCTTTAATAACTGCAATAGCATTTGCCATATTTGCTTTGTCCCACAATTGCAGTTTCGATTTTTTTGGAGGTACAAGATGTGTTCGAGGCATCTGAAACATAAAGAGTAGCAATACCTGATTGATTTTACGGGGCCCATAATACCAGCAGCAAACGGGGCCCATATATCCACTCTCGCCATCATGGGAAAAACGATCTTGCCTACGGTTAGTTTGGTTCGCAACCGACGTTAATTAACGTAAAACGGTATCTCAACAGCAAGCCAAATACGTATCTTACCTTAGTTCTACTAATAACATGTTAGAAATTTGAGTTTTATTCAAGTAAACACTAACCTTTCAAACTTTTGATGACAGCGAAAAAATTCACAGCACAACTACTCACAAACCATGACAGCTACTACGTCTGCGCACTCTACAGTGAAGTTTGGCAACTAGTTTTAGTAGTTCATGTGCTCTCCGCTAGAATTCATGACCTGTACTTCCAAATATGTAGGGGGCCCATAATACCAGCAGGGGCCCATTTTTCCACCTTTGCCTCTACAGGAACCCTCTCTTGTTATTGATAGTTTGTTTGATATGGTCTTCCTCCAGTACAGTCAACAAAACTTTACTCAGATCAGTGCAAGCTACTTCGAGCACTGGCCACGTGCTCCAACTTAGCAGTACATCTATATGTAACATGCTCGATGTCGGCACACAGATGGTATTTGTTTTTAGATGTATTGGAAGAGAGAGATGGGGTGAAATCTTAAAGGAGATTTTGTTTCAAGGAGTGGTATAACTACTTAAACTTTGGATCCAGACAGTTCTGTAAAAAATACATCGATTTTGCTCATAAAAGTAATAGAAATCGGCTGTAGCTATTCTCGTGGAATCATGATTGTTTTTATTATTATCGTCAGGATCGCTTGTTTAAAAATATATATATTACCTCAAGTCCTGAGTAATTTCATATTTCATAACCTCTAATTATAAAGTAGACACCACTTGAATTATAGCTCGTTGTGGACCCTAGAAAGATAGTGTTTTTTCTGTCATGTGAACCAGGCTGTGATGATGAGATAGCTTAAAAAAACTAGAACTCAAGATTTTGATGTATGGTAGAAACTATACAGACATGTAGGTAGAGGTGAGTTATGGAGTAAATATTTCAAATGTCAGTACTCAGATGGTAATTGGTTTCAATGTAACGGAAGAGAGAAAGACCTGATAAAATACTGTAGGAGGCTGTATTACAAGACAGGCTCTCATAATTTGTTTCGTAAATGCAGGTGCCATATAGCTTCGCACTGGTAAAATGGGACTTGCCATAGTGCACAAAACATCAACATCATCCCCAGTTTTAGCTTGTTGTAGTCAAACGTAAAATGACTGTGTTTTTCCGATATTTGATAATGGCGGGAAATATTGTATTCTGTAATGTTATTTCAAGTGCTTGAAATGTTTGTAATATACACGTACATGACAGTTTATTTACCGACACTGATTTGAACGTGTGAGACGCTCTCAGGTCTTGTAATTTGTCCATCAAGCTGAAAGAAATTGCTTAACATAGATTTTTTTCCCTTCAGGATTAAAATTCCTTCTTTTTCTTCACTTTGATGATGGTTTCGAAATAACGAGGATATTCTGTGGTGATCAGTAGTTTTCGCAGCAAAATACTGGAATTTTTTTCCCAATTTTACGTAGGGTGGACGTCAGAAGGGGGAGTACAGCTTGATCATTTTTAATCGGCGGTGGAGCACTTCGTTGGATATCACAAAATAGTCACAGTAGCGACATTGAATCTGTACACAGAGTAACTGGTAAAGAAAATGAAGGGGGAATTTGAAGAGGGAACTGAAGTTCAGGTGAAATAAATAAGACTTTGGGGTTTGTGATGACACTGTAATTCTGTCAGTGCCAGAAAAGGACTGGGAAGGGCTCGTGAACGAAACGGATAGGGGCTGAAAAGATATTATAAGACGAACATCAACTAAAGCAAAACAAGGCTAATGATATGTAGTCGAGTTAAATCATGTGATGCCAAGGGAAATAGATTCGAAATGAAACACTGAAAGTAACATATGAGCTTTGCTATCTGGTCGGTAAAATAAGTGATGATAGCAGTACTAGAGAGGATATAAAACGCATAATAGCAACGGCAAGAAAAGCGTTTCTGAAAGAGGAAGGTTTGTTGACATAATATAGATTTGAGTGTCAGGAAACCTTTTCTGAAGGTGTTTGTCTGATATGTAGCCATGTATGGAATAAAACGTGGGCGAGATGCAGTTCAGACATGAAGAGAATAGAAGCTTACGAAATGATGTGCTACAGGAGAATGCTGAAGATTAACGAATGCAGAGATGCTAATGAGGAGCGGACAGGGCAAGATAAACGAATTTACGGCTCTTATGGGGGTATATAAACAGTCGTTTTCCCCTCACTTCAGGAAAGTGAATGACTTGTAGTGGTAGAATGTATCCTCCACCGTGCACCGTACTGTGGCTTGAGGAGTATGTATGGAAATGTAACAGAATTGAAGAAAAAAGAAATTTAAGTCATAACTTGACTAGAAGAAGGGATCGGTTGACAGGAATCATCTAAAAGTTGTAGAGGGACACCAGAGCTCAATTACAGCAAGCAGTCTCCAATGGGTGTAGGTTGCAGCAATTATGCAAAGATGAAGATATGGTGCCCGCACAGAACAGGGCAGCTTGCAGAGCTGCATCAAACCAGTCTTCAGACAGAAGATTATATCAGCAACAATTATATTTGAGTCACCACTACATACGGCATGCGTGGCTCACTTGTTACTGTCTAGGTTATTTGAAAAAGGAATTTAATGAAATACATAGAAAAATGGGTATTAGGTTAACTTTACGTAATTGTGCTGCATGTTTGTATGGTGAAGGTCAAATGGTAATTTAATAAATGGTTGCATTGCCCCTTTTTCTGGCGTTTCCAATGTCTCCGTCTTGCGGTCACTGAATTTTATGTGATCTCTCTTGTTTTCTCAGTACGAGCGATTGCAGTCCACTACTAACTTATTATATTGAAAAAGTATACGTTTTGGACTTATTCTTTACTTTCCATATTTTGAGAAGTGGTCGTATGGACGCAATCAAGGCCCATAAACATGGGCTCTGAAATGAATAACTTAAGATGTATGAACACCTGTTCAGCAGAAGAGATGTGATTTTCAGCACCGAAGATGAACGAGAGTTCACAGCTCTTAAGATATACATTCTAGAGCCTGTGTTTACTGAACATTTTTCTCTTCTTTTGGTCTGTACTACCACCTCCCAAAATACGGAAAGCAAAGAGCTTGCAATAGAAGAGATTTGTTTCATAGTGATTAAGTGCATGCATTCTAGATCTTGAATTTTTTGCTTCGAATGATCGTTCCTGTCATATCCCTGAAACTGACATCCCTCCTGGTACAACCTGTATAACTTTTGAGGTTAATCATCTAATGTAAACGCCGTGTACCATTTTTTACTCTTACTCTGTACATATTACTTTCAGTACAACTACTTTTACGAGAGATGTTCAATAAATAATGCCCCATACTTAAAAAAAACCATTAATATACATAGACAAACGGCCTTGCTGGTGCTTTACATTTGATGTTTGCTCTGTGTTCCGGTGAAGTTTCGAACCGTTCTTCCATATGGCAGATCCGTAGTGCAGCGTCAAAATGGCGTCTACATACCACAGGCGTTACAAGCAGCGTGCTGTTATTGAAGTCTTGTGTGCAGAAAAAGAAATCGCGGTGAACATCCATAAACGTTAGTGTCCAGTGTATAGCGATACTGCAATTGATAGGAGTTAGTTGGGCGATGGGTACAGAATGTTACAGCCTCAGCAAATGCAGAAACAGAGCTCCATGATCAGCCACGCTCGGGACACTGCTCCAGACATGCTGAATCGTGCGAATGCCATTATTAGTGCCGACCGACGCATCAAAACTGGACAACTGGCTCTACAGTTGTCGGTCAGCATTGGAAGTGTGTCTGCAATGATCGAGTCTCTCAGACATTCAAAGAGTTTCTCACGATGGGTTCCACTAATGCTCACAGCGGATCACAAGGTTCAAAGAAAGGCCATTTCATCTGAATTGTTAGGTCGTTTTGAAACCAACGGCGGGGCCTTTCCGTCACGGATCTTCACAGGGAACGAAAGCTGGGTACACCACTTTGGGCCAGAAACAAAAAGGCAGTCCTTGGAGTGGCATCATCCTCATTCACCACAAAGTAAGAAATTCAAGACAACCCCCTCTGTCTGAAAAGTCATGGTGACAGTCTTCTGGGATTTTGATGGCGTCATTATCGTGGATCCGATGCCAAGAGCGTCACCCATCAATTCAGAGGCATACGTGAAGACCCTGAATAAACTCAAGAACCGTTTTCGACGTATTCCATGGGACAAGAACCGAGCACGATAATGCACGCCCACAGAGAAGTCTGAGAACGCAGGAACACATCGCCAAATTGGGTTAGACATCATTGCCTCATCCATCCTACAGTCCAGACCTGGTATCCTCATGATTCCATCTCTTTGGGCCGCTTAAATATTCTCTATAAGGAACACACTTTGAAGATGACGAGAGTGTCAGTCATGCATTGAAAACATGGCTACGCCCACAGGACAAGAGCTTTTACCAGAAGAGAATACATGCTCTTCCACAACGTTGGTATGGCCATAGACCAAGATGGAGTTTACATAGAAAAATAGGACATGGACAAGACATGTTGATGTACACTACTGGCCATTAAAATTGCTACACCACGAAGATGACGTACTACAGACGCGAAATTTGACCGACAGGGAGAAGATGCTGTGATATGCAAATGATTAGCTTTTCAGAGCATTCACACAAGGTTGGCGCCGGTGGCGACACCTACAACGTGCTGACACGAGGAAAGTTTCCAATCAATTTCTCATACACAAGCCCGGAGAAACGTTGTTGTGATGCCTCGTGTAAGGAGGAGAAATGCGTACCATCACGTTTCCGACTTTGATAAAGGTCAGTTTGTAGCCTATCGCGGTTGCGGTTTATCATATCGCGACATTGCTGCTCGCGTTGGTCGAGATCCAATGACTGTTAACAGAATATGGAATCGATGGGTTCAGGAGGGTAATACGTAACGCCGTGCTAGATCCCAACGGCCTCGTTTCACTAGCAGTCGAGATGACAGGCATCTTATCCGCATGGCTATAACGGATCGTGCAGCCACGTCTCGATCCCTGAGTCAACAGATGGGGAAGTTTGCAAGACAACAACCAACTGCACGAACAGTTCGACGACGTTTGCAGCAGCATGGACTGTCAGCTCGGAGACCACGGCTGCGGTTACCCTTGACACTGCATCACAGACAGGAGTGCCTGCGATGGTGTAGTCAACGACGAACCTGGGTGCTCGAATAGTAAAACGTCATTTTTTCGGATGAATCCAGGTTATGTTTACAGCATCATGATGGTCGCACCCGTGTTCGGCGACATCGCGGTGAACGCACATTGGAAGCGTGTATTCGTCAACGCCATAATGGCGTATCACCCGGCGTGATGGTATGGGGTGCCATTGGTTACATGTCTCGGTCACCTCTTGTTGGCATTGACGGCACTTTGAACAGCGGACGTTACATTTCAGATGTGTTACGACCCGTGGCTCTACCCTTCATTCGATCCCTGCGGAACCCTATATTTCAGCAGGTTAATGCACGACCGCATGTTGCAGGTCCTGTACGGGCCTTTCTGGATACAGAAAATGTTCGACTGCTGCCCTGGCCAGCAAATTCAAGAGATCTCCCATGAATTGAAAACGCCTGGTCAATGGTGGCCGAAAAATTGGCTCGTCACAATACGCCAGTCACTACTCTTGATGAACTGTGGTATCGTATTGAAGCTGCATGGGCAGCTGTACCTGTACACGCCATCCAAGCTCTGTTTGAATCAATGCCCAGGAGTACCAAGGCCGTTATTACGGCCAGAGGTGGTTGTTCTGGGTACTGATTTCTGAGGATCTATGCACCCAAATTGCGTGAAAATGTAACCACATGTAAGTTGTAGTATAATATATTTGTCCAATGAATACCCGTTTGTCATCTGCATTTCTTCTTGGTGTAGTAATGCTAATGGCCAGTAGTGTATATTGTCACCAAATTCTAACTCTTAACAATAAATATAATATGTTATGAGAAAAAAATGTGGGACATTACCCTAGATATTCTGTAGTAGGTATTGTGCAATCATTGTCTGTTTCATCCACGAATTCGTTTCCCTTAATTCACTTAACGCTTCTATACAAACGTGTAACCCCTCTCCACCTGTGGGTCTCCACCCCGGGAGCACCACAGGGGGATAGCGGCAGAAGCAGCGAGCGTCCGACTTACGTGAAAAGGAAGCAGGTGAAGTCCCCGCGGAAGCCGTCGGAGTAGTCCCAGCTGTCCGAGGCGAAGCCGCCGAAGACGTGCTCGGTGGCGTCCTGCACGATGAGCACGGTGGGTCCCTTGTTGGCGATGCGCTCCACCAGCTTGGTGTAGCTGACGCCGTGCTCGACGGTGGTGAAGAGCAGCCGCCAGTGGGAACGCAGCGGCCGCGGCAGCGACATGTTCACGTGCACCACCGACGGCACGTCCACCACGGACGGGAACGTGCGGTGCCTGCCTGTGGGCATGCCTGCTTCTGGAGGGCCGGCCACACCGCGCTGCTCGTGTGCACGCGCAGAACTACCTGACACGCGCAAATGCGGGCACCCGGCCGTTTCCACCTCGCAGAGACCACCTGCACTCTTTCCTCTAGCCTGTCTGCAAACTGAAGAGCGAGCAGCGCTAGTGGTGTTGGGAGTAGGGTTCCCTGGGACAACGCCTACCGTGTAGGAACATCAGTAAGCGGTTCCTTGTCTAACAGTCTGCCGCAGCATGCGCTAATTTACGCACATTCTTTTCGTGTTAGCCGGCCACGGCGGCCGAGCATTTCTAGGCACTTCAGTCCGGAACCGCGCGACTGCTATGGTCGCAGGTTCGAATCCTGCCTCAGGCATGGATGTGTGTGATGTCCTTAGGTTAGTTAGGTTTAAGTAGTTCTAAGTTCTAGGGGACTGGTGACCTCAGATGTTAACTCTCATAGTGTTCAGAGCCATTTGAACCATTTTTTTTCCCGAGTTAGTTATATCACGTACTAAGATCACCAGACAAAGTAGCTGCCACCCCTCGGTTGCTGTAAAGTGCTGTAGATGCTGCAGAACTGGTACCGGCATGTCGCGTGACCCCCCACTTTGACTATAGCCGTCGTTGTCAAGTTGTGCATATAGGGTGAAACCGCACCACAAAGCAATTATCCGAATGGCACGAAAGTCGGTAGATCTGATGAACATGTACAGACAAACAAATGATTACAATTTCAGAAATTTGGATGATTCTTTCAAGAGAAAGAGTTTCACAAATTGAGCAAGTCAATAATTCGTTATTACACATCTGGCTCTCACGCAAGCAGTTTTTCAGCTTGGCTGGATGTCCTCCCGAAGGACATCGTGCCAAATTCTATTCACTTGGCTTGTTAGATCGTCAAAATCCTGAGCTGGCTCTGCCCTTAACACTCCTAATGTCCTCAATTCTGGAGGTATCCAGCGATCTTTCTTGCAAGTTAGGGTTTGGCAAGCACAAAGACAAGTTTTATAAACTCTCGCCATGATTGGGTGGGCATTATAATACTGAAATGTAAGCCCAGGATAACTTGCCATGAAGGTCAACCAAATGGGAACTAGATTATCGTCGACGAGCTGCTGTGCTGTACAGGTGCCGCGAATGGCAACCAAAGGTGTGTTCCTATGGAATGAAATAGCACCCTTGATGATCACTCCTGGTTATCGGGTATTATAGTGGGTGACACTCAGGTTGGTAACCAAATGTTGTCTGAGGCGGTCTCCACACATGTCTTCGATGGTCACTACGGAACATTTCGAAGTGGGACTCCTTGCTGAAACAAATTCTACTCCATAAAATGAGATTCCAGGCCGAAGACGCGACTGGAGACATCCCAGACACGGGCGCGATATCAGCCTGTCTCCTGCCCGCCATATGCTCCGACAACCAAGAGTTATGGTCTGTGGTACCATTACTTTTCACAGCAGGACCCCTTTAGCTGGAATCCGCGGAACAGAGGTACGTTGACAATATTTTACACAAAGCTTTGTTCCCCTTCGTGACAAGGCATCCTGGGCTTACATGTCAGCAAGATAATGCTGCCCACACACGGCGATAGTTTCTACCGCTCGTCTTCATGTTTGCCAAATGCACCTTGGTCAGCAAGGTCTCCCCAACTGAGAACGTTTGGAGCATTATGGCCAAGGCCCTCCAACCAACTTAGGATTTCGATGATTCCACTAACCGATTGGGCAGAATTTCGCATGATATTCCTCAGGAGAACACCCAACAACTCTATCAGTCAATGCCAACTGTATGCATAGGGCCAGAGGTGGACCAACACACGAAGCTCTTTGTCTTGAATAAATCACCCAATTTAGACGTATGTCACATCTACCGATTTCCATACCATTCGGATAGCTCCTTCATGATGCGTAGTTTTTTTTCTGTCTTAGAATTTATTTCTGGTATGATTAACAGTCGGGCACTTTATCGTACTTCTTATGACGCGCTAAACACTAGATCTTAATTTCTTTGGACATGGGACACCTGAAGAAACTTGTGAAACGCTTTCCTAGCCCGATTCACCCTATGGTACTAATACGATATCGTCTGGAGTGGATTAATTTTTATCCAGCGTACTTGATTTAAATATTTCATATTGTGTTAACACATACAATGAAAATAAACGTTTCCCGGAATGCCTGTGCACTGTGTCAAAACTGATTTAAAAGAACGCGTATTCCTGAAAGGTTCGATGTAACGTTTTGAACTGCCCAAAGGTGTAGCTAACAAAAGAGAGTCTCTGTAACGTGGTTGCTCTTGAGCTTGCCGGCAGACTTGAATGGCAATGATTTTGTCGAGTACAAGATACTTAACTGATCCAAAATAAAACATTCACTCCGCAGTAGAATGTGTGTATGTGTGTTATTCTGAAACTTCTACGCAGATTAAACTTGTGCGCCGGACCGAGCGAGGTGGCGCAGTGGTAAGGCACTGGACTCGCATTCGGGAGGACGACGGTTCAATCCCGCGTCCTGCCATCCTGATTTAGGTTTTCCGTGATTTCCCTAAATCACTGCAGGCAAATGCCGGGATGGTTCCTCTGAAAGGGCACGGCCGACTTCCTTCCCCATCCTTCCGTACACCGATGAGACCGATGACCACGATGTCTGGTCTCCTTCCCCAAACAACCAACCAACCAACCAACCAACCTTGTGCGCCGGACTGGTACCTGAACCCAGAACATTGCCTTGAAGTTTGAAAGCTAGGAGCTGAGATACTGAAGGAAGTCAAGCTGTGAAGAAAGGTTGCGCTTGAACAGATCAGTCGGTAAGGGCATTGCCCATGAATGGCAGGGTCCTGGGTTTAAGCTGCAGTACGTCACACAGTTTTAATCTGCGACGATGGGTTCATGTGTGGCATGATTTTTCGTTGGTGAATGTCTGTGAAAAATCGAATGCAGTGCACATTTTTAACAGTGACACACATGTTGCTAAGACACATTCCAGTGTTTGTCCCACGCTTTTGCGAATACTAAAGCAGACTGACGTGATGGCTAAACCGACATCATTCAGAGAATTAAAGTAAACATTGTTGAATTGTGTGGCTGACCACACATTCCCTACAATCAGGGTCGACAATTAGTCATGTGGTGTCACCGCCAGACACCACACTTGCTAGGTGGTAGCCTTTAAATCGGCCGCGGTCCGGTAGTATACGTCGGACCCGCGTGTCGCCACTATCAGTGATTGCAGACCGAGCGCCGCCACACGGCAGGTCTAGTCTAGAGAGACTTCCTAGCACTCGCCCCAGCTGTACAGCCAACTTTGCTAGCGATGGTTCACTGACTTCTACGCTCTTATTTGCCGAGACGATAGTTAGCATAGCCTTAAGCTACGTTATTTGCTACGACGTAGCAAGGCGCCAGTATCCGTACTATTGATATTGTGAATCATGTACCATGAAGAGCGACGTTCTCCATTAATGGATTTAGTATTCCACCAGCTACGTCCGTTTTTCTCAATTCTAATTCCCTTGTCATGTTCCAGACCTCACGCCAGACTGCGTGAGATAAAACGCGTGCATTTCGGCCTCCTTTAGTTATACGGGTTGGCTCTCCTGCCAACCACAACAAGTTATAATGATGTAATCTGTATTTCTATGGTTTTAATTATTTAAATTAGAAATCGAAGCTGACAGTTCTACTGTGGATTACATGTAGGTTGGATCAGTATAGGCTACATCACCTCCTCAGAAGATAATGTTAAGACTATAGAAGGTTCTAGCGCTGTAAACATGAGAATGCCCAGAGAAGCTATACATCTCTAGAGGGCCTGGCTGTCTTGTTGGCACAGTTACAGCACAAGTTGTACATAAAGGAGGCAACATAAGTTGGGCAGACCTATTAAAATTATTCTATATGCAATCGTAAGATCGTTCTGCAATTTGTCTGTTGGGGGAAGTAATACTAGCTCAGATGGTGTTGATCACGACGTCTTTTCTTGTTATGGCTCCTGCAATTCGAACACGTAAAGTGCTACATTTCTGAGCTGGATATGTACATATTGTGGAATGCCGCTGTTTTAATGGATTATTCGGTGACGGCAGTATTCGATATCTCGGCACTCTACTTAAAAAATTAAAAAAAAACAGTGATGAGTTATAACGATATGCTAATGATGGAAGGATGTGGCTCTCTATTCAGCTAACTGTTTCATCAGCCAAGTTAGTGGTGTCGGAAACACGTTTGTTACTTTTGGTTACAATAGTTGTCAAATGCACAACCCTCTTCAGAGATTTTTGCCAAGATGTTAAGCATATGGAAAAAACTAGTGGCAGTAATTCTGATAATGCAAAGGTGTGTTGCTGCTAACGATATAGACCAAATGATATCTTCATGATATGTAAAGGAGCAGTTTTTTTTGTCGAGCAGGCTTAGACCATTAGTTATTGAAGTTTTCCTCCTTGTATCCCTAAGATCATTCTGCAACATGTCTACTGATGGTGTAATACTAAATTAAATGTTGTTCATGATGACATCTTTTTACTTCTATGAACCCAGAATTTGAATACAGAAGCATTATATTATTTAACTGGATGTATATATGTTGCAGAAGGCTGTAGTTTTGAGAACTTATAATGGTTATTAAACCAACCACAGTATAGGAACTTCCAGCATGCCAAAGTTCTGGTACATAGTTCCTGAAACGATACGTTTTGTATTTTTTATGTGCACTTAATAATTCTGTAATAGTTGTATTACACATCATTATAATTTTGGTTTTCTGCCCTGCAGTGTGATCTGAAAATGAATCCCCACCAGAAACTTGTCATCAGACAAATAAAAGCGAAATTTGCAACTTTGGCTGTTTTTCCATTGCATATTCGCTGTATGCCTATAGTTTTAATTTGGAACTCGGTCACACAAAAACAGCGATACTGGCATTTGTTTTGGAATGGTGGAATTTCCGTCCGCCTCATTCCTCCCTATAGAAACAAGACTGGGAAACAGTATCTATTACGCAATTGCAGTTATGGTTGACAGGCAGTTATGGCTGACAAATGTCCTCTCCCCAGCTGCACTGCGATCGTGTGTTTCTACTGATTGTCTGAACTCTAGGTCGCTTGTAAGAGGATCATTCGATCATGGCGTCTCTTACTAAATTTTGTATAGAACAGACACACACACACACATATACACTCCTGGAAATGGAAAAAAGAACACATTGACACCGGTGTGTCAGACCCACCATACTTGCTCCGGACACTGCGAGAGGGCTGTACAAGCAATGATCACACGCAAGGCACAGCGGACACACCAGGAACCGCGGTGTTGGCCGTCGAATGGCGCTAGCTGCGCAGCATTTGTGCACCGCCGCCGTCAGTGTCAGCCAGTTTGCCGTGGCATACGGAGCTCCATCGCAGTCTTTAACACTGGTAGCATGCCGCGACAGCGTGGATGTGGACCGTATGTGCAGTTGACGGACTTTGAGCGAGGGCGTATAGTGGGCATGCGGGAGGCCGGGTGGACGTACCGCCGAATTGCTCAACACGTGGGGCGTGAGGTCTCCACAGTACATCGATGTTGTCGCCAGTGGTCGGCGGAAGGTGCACATGCCCGTCGACCTGGGACCCGACCGCAGCGACGCACGGATGCACGCCAAGACCGTAGGATCCTACGCAGTGCCGTAGGGGACCGCACCGCCACTTCCCAGCAAATTAGGGACACTGTTGCTCCTGGGGTACCGGCGAGGACTATTCGCAACCGTCTCCATGAAGCTGGGCTACGGTCCTGCACACCGTTAGGCCGTCTTCCGCTCACGCCCCAACATCGTGCAGCCAGCCTCCAGTCGTGTCGCGACAGGCGTGAATGGAGGGACGAATGGAGACGTGTCGTCTTCAGCGATGAGAGTCGCTTCTGCCTTGGTGCCAGTGATGGTCGTATGCGTGTTTGGCGCCGTGTAGGTGAGCGCCACAATCAGGACTGCATACGACCGAGGCACACAGGCCAACACCCGGCATCATGGTGTGGGGAGCGATCTCCTACACTGGCCGTACACCTCTGGTGATCGTCGAGGGGACACTGAATAGTGCACGGTACATCCAAACCGTCATCGAACCCATCGTTCTACCATTACTATACCGGCAAGGGAACTTGCTGTTCCAACAGGACAATGCACGTTCGCATGTATCCCGTGCCACCCAACGCGCTCTAGAAGGTGTAAGTCAACTACCCTGGCCAGCAAGATCTCCGGATCTGTCCCCCATTGAGCATGTTAGGGACTGGATGAAGCGTCGTCTCACGCGGTCTGCACGTCCAGCACGAACGCTGGTCCAACTGAGGCGCCAGGTGGAAATGGCTTGGCAAGCCGTTCCACAGGACTACATCCAGCATCTCTACGATCGTCTCCATGGGAGAATAGCAGCCTGCATTGCTGCGAAAGGTGGATATACACTGTACTAGTGCCGACATTGTGCATGCTCTGTTGCCTGTGTCTATGTGCCTGTGGTTCTGTCAGTGTGATCATGTGATGTATCTGACCCCAGGAATGTGTCAATAAAGTTTCCCCTTCCTGGGACAATGAATTCACGGTGTTCTTATTTCAATTTCCAGCAGTGTATATTCCGTATGGTAGCGTGTGCCACTCACAAAACCAGAGGAGAAAACGTTTGTCTGTGTAAGTTCTTTTTTCTCTTAACTTACACTGAATGTGAGTGTCGGTTCTCAACATGAATGAAATTATGTTAATAGCAATGACTGTACCTGTATTTCCCTGTAGTTAATATACGAGACTCCTCATGTTCGACAAATGTATTTATAGCAGTCTTTAATATTTCCACCTACGTGGTGGTATCTGTTTGCATTATTATTGCAGGCTGTAGATCACACTGCCAGAACTGATGAAACAACAACGTTAGCCAGTGGCTTGGAGATGATTGTACCGAAACTTTTTCGGAAGTTGTTGGGTTGTGTGATACTGTGTCTGCAATCATAGTTCAAGATCGGTGTTCGCAGCTACACACCCACACATCAAAGTCTAAGGAGTGGTCTACCTTTCAGGTGACATGATTTTAGTTGGCGTGGTTTCAGTTACTGATCGACTGTGTCTCTAGATGCATATTTTGTAGCACTGTGCTATACACATACAGTATCATTGAGGTACCAGAATTTTACTATAATGTCACACAATCTAGTAATTTAGTGGTGATTTGGCAGGAGGTTTATCTATCACAGTGTGGTATTTCTTTCATATTCAATATCTTTCTTTTGACACCGGTAGCGCCCATAGAATTCTTTGTGACGTCGTTTATATGACGCCACTATTCCTGCCCATGTGCTCATTTCTAACTCTTTGATGTCACACGCACACACACACACACACACACACACACACACACACACACACACACACACACACACACACACACATACTAGTAAGGGCTTGGTGGCGTATCAATGATACATAAATTGGGATCAGGTTGATGCCATATTGGTTGAAGCCATATCAATCTATTGGTTGATGGCATATCAATCCCAGGTTGATGCCATATTTCTCGACTTTCGAAAGGCTTTCGACTCAATTCCACACGGCCTAAGCGATCTATCCGATGATATATGCTGTTGGATGGATAGTTTTCTAACAGACAGGGAGCAGTATGTCGTCCTGAACGGAGTGACTTCAACAGAAACAAGCGTAACTTCAGGTGTGCCCGAGGGCAGTGTAATAGGTCCGCTGCTTTTTACGATTTACGTAAACGATGTGGTCGATGGTATTGACAGTGGCATTAGACTGTTTGCCGATAATGCTGTAGTTTACAGGGAAGTAGTACCACATAAAGGCTGTGAACAAATTGATGAGGATTTGCAAAAAATAAACTGGCAGTTATCTCTTAATATTATTAAGTGTAACAAGGCGAAAATCCCTATTAATATACTAGTACAAAATAAATTCCCAGTCTTTGGAAGAGGTAACATCCGTCAAGTACCTGGGTGTGACTATTCCAAATTATCTCAAATGGAATGATCATATTACACAAGTAACGGGCAAGGCGAGCTCTATATTGCGGTTTTTTGGTAGAATCATGAAGCGATGCAGTCCTTCAACAAAGGAAATAGCTTACAATACGTTAGTTCGTCCAGTCTTAGAGTACTGTTCGTCTGTATGGGACTCTTACCAGTTTGGTCTGATTCACGAGATTGAGAAGGTCCAAAGAAGAACGGCAAGATCGTGACTGGTACATTTAGCCATCGCGAGAGCGTTACAAATCTCATAGAAAGTTTGAAGTGGGACACACTTGCAGATAGACGGCGCGCTAAGCGGAAGGGGCTGCTCACTAAATTCCGAAATCCGATCTTCGCCGAGGATGTAGAGCATATATTATTACCACCAACTTTTAAATCGCGCTATGATCGCCATTCAAAGATAAGGGAAATCAGGACTCGTACTGAGGTGTTCATACAGTCGTTTTTAACTCGCGCGATCAGCGAGTGGAACAGATGGGGGGAAATATGACTTTGGCGCGAATTGTGCCTTAGTGTCCCGCTTAGTGGCTAGCGGATTATATATGTAGATGTAGATCATGCTACATTATGATTGCCTGAGAGCATCATGACGTCACTGCAAGGTGACACTGATGCATCATCATGACATAACATGTCATGATGTTGATGTTGACAGATAGCTCAACTAATTGGGTGAAAACAATAATTTTTTTGGAAAATGCAGAAAAATAAGAGTAATGTGACAGGTGTGATGTCTGCTGGCTCCTCTAATGATGAAATGTTATTTTGTTACTAAGAAATATATGTTGAATGATACAATTTGTAATTAACAAATAGACACAGCACACAGCCTGTCTCTATGGTACGCATTCAGATGTCCTAGCATAAAAGATGGGGTTGTGCAGGTGTGCTTCAGTAGCAGTGATATCTAATCTCGACAGATATTGCAATGTGTTTGCCTGACAGCATCATGACGTCGCCGTGACGCTGGGAGCAATGGGATACATTGTGGGTAATTTGACAAAATATATAAAACTATAGAAAACTCGGTAAAAATGCGTAAATGGGTGAAAATGTATAAAAGCATGGAAAATACGAAAATTATGGGAAAATATGTGAAATTGAGAGTACTAACATAATTGCCTGAGTGTGGTCTCTACTGGTGCCTAATAACATAATATTAAATTATTATTAACAGATATAACTCAAGTGGTGTGACTCACATAATCTGTCATGAACAGATGGACACAGGCTACAGTCTATCCGTGTGCTGTTCAACTTCAGCGTAACTCTTCCCCCACAAGTGTCCCAATTATAAAAGACAAAGGTGTGGAGGACCGGATGGGAGGACAACATAAGGGAGGGGAGGGGAGGGGAGGGGAGGGGAAGGTTAGGGGGGAAGGGAAGGGGAGAGGGGTTTACTGCTATTCGTATTTGACCACTATATATTTATATTACGAACTCGAATATGTCATACAGTTGCCTGTGCCTGGGTGATTTGCTTGGGTGATCTTGATCAGTTCTTAGTGATTCACCAGGAGTGAGGGAGTGTGGGCATTGAGGAGCCCAACTGTGTAACCTGACACCAGATGTGTAACATGACACCGTCGTATCTTATCAAAGGTATGTGGCAGAAATCTCCTTGATAATCTACTAACATCCTCGTGCACCAAGGCGACTAGCACCTGGTGGCGTACAGCCAGACTGATTGAGAACTTTCTAGAAGGTTCTGGAAGAAGCTGGGTCTTAAAGAAGATCTTGAGAAGAGTCAGGAGGAAAATCTCTACAAACTTGCACGAGAGTCCCTGAAAAACCAGTAAATAAATGACTAGCACAGAGGATGGAAGGCAGTGAACAGTGAACAGTCAGTACAGTGTATCAGAAGGAATCATTACCAGGGAGCTGCCACAGTAAGTAGTGATCGGGTGCAGTACCACTGACGAACCCTTAAGTCACTATAGACTGACACTTCGATGTTGTTGCACTAAGATGCCAAGAAGACTGTACACATTCGAGGGGGGATAACTGAGTTACCGATAAGTATTTGGCAACAATTATTGTCTTGAGCTTATGCCGGTTATAGAAGAAGGGGAGGAACAAGTGCTGTCTTGCAATTGTTTTCTAGTGTGAATACGGTATCTTGACTAAGTAAGTCACAAAGAGTAACAGTTAATATTTCCTGATTCGAAGAATATAAGGAAGAACAAGTGTCATTGTTGCGTGTGTTTTGCAGGAACCAAGTTACAAGCGGAGTTCTCGCCTTTGACAGAGCAACGTAGGACACAGAAACTGAGAGTTGGGGGAAAGATCTTATATATAGAATGGTAGAGTGCACTCATTTGTAAAGAAATAAAGCCACTGCAAAACACCTCTCGGAGTAGGATTCAACTACTGGTAAAATAAACTGTTCTTAAATTGCTCCCTGATTCACTTGCTATGCATCAAAACTTCTCTCTGTTCTAGAATCAACTGTGCTTAGCATCCTTGAAGACTTCCTCCCTCTCACTATCTGTTGAATGTGTCTTAGTTGGCCTCAGGCGACAGTGTCATCAATCTCCTGACTGCGCTACGCAGGCCACACATTCGTCCAACCTGGTGACAGGAACACTGGCAGCATGCGACAGTGCAGTGGTGTCATAACATTATTTTTCATAACAAAGTCACATTTTTTGGATGGGAATCGTCATACAAACACTTTAAACAAATCCTTCTCGACGCAAGGACAACATAGCGCTGATGGAAATTGAAAGGAAAGAAGATTTTGCAAACAAAACGAAAGTGGAGCAAAATGAGTGACAGAAATAACGATTGCAATAACACGAAAGAAAATATAATCTGAAGAAAAGGAAAAAAATTAAATCGAAGTAAATACATAAATACAACCAAATCACATGGGCAAAGATAAAAAATGAAAGAAATATAAGGAAGAAAAAAATGAAAGCTAAGGCAAAGCTGATGATTGAAACAAAGAGGCAAAGGACAAGAAATAAAAATAATATATTTGGACCAATTAGTTGAAGAGAAATGATGATCACAGCCATTTCCACAAGGATGTAAAAGAAGAAGAGTGCACTTAATGTATTTCGAAACCCTAACCTTCAGCAATGAACCACATAACTTAAGTTATGGTGTCATTTTCAAATCAGTGCTATTTTCAACACTTTAGTAGATCACAAGCACTCCGTCTTCAGGCCACGAGTGGCCTACCGGGACCATCCGACCGCCGGGTCATCCTCAGTGGAGGATGCGGATAGGAGAGGCATGGGGTCAACACACCAGTATCCCGGTCGTTATGATGGTATTCTTGACTGAAGCCGCTACTATTCGGTCGAGTAGCTCCTCAATTGGCATCGCGAGGCTGAGTGCACCCCGAAAAATGGCAACAGCGCATGAGATGGTCACCCATCCATGTGCCACCCACGCCCAACAGTGCTTAACTTCGGTTATCTCACGGAAACTGGTGTACCCACTGGGGCAAGGCCGTTTTAGGAGATCACAAGACATTCTGAAATTTTTTTGTCAGTTGCTGGCAAACGGGGGCCCACAAGGGTGAATGGATGCAGGGACCATAACATACACCCAGTACAGGTGGTCTCAAAATCCCTGGGGCATTTGTCCGTTAGTCGTCAACGTAACAGGGAGAGAGTTAACATACTGTTACTTGATAATCCGATCAGCTATTTTATTGGTCGTATTTATTTCGCATTGTCAATTTTGCAGTTATACAATTTCCTCTTCAGATATGTTTCTGGCATTCAAACTCAACCAAAACAATGAAACAGGGCTTATAGAGTGATCCAAAACATACCAACGTGGAAATTCTGTAGTGCTACTGTGACCATAAAATATGCCAATTCTCGAGTGCACCAGATATGAAAGCCAAATATTACACTAAAGTGTGTGAGGACGGTAGGAAAGTTCCAGAAAAATCAGGACGGCTGGGAACCCTGACCACGTAACCATAGCTGGCAGGCGACTGACCGTGCATGACGCAGAGTGGCAGCAGCGACGTGGAGATGTCCTCGTTGCCCGAGAAGATGTCCGCCTCCATGTCGAACATCTCGGCCAGCACGCTGGACAGGAAGAAGGAGAAGCGCGCAGGCCATGTCACGATCCAGTGCTCCAACTCAGTCAGTGTCACGAAGGTGCGGTCCGTAATGACCTGCGGCAGAATTACACCCCTCATCTGTTGACTGTTTACTCCAACCTCCCAAACAGAAGGGGGAGGGGGGAAGGGAGGGAGAAGGGGAACAAAAATGGTTCACACTAGATGTCATGGAGTTGGACTTCAGAGTATCTCACAATGTGGAAAGTCACTATCAGGCATCGTTGGGAAGAATGTTCACATCCCGTGGAGAAACAGAAGTCAGCCTGTGCTCGCCGCAGTCTTTCGCATTATAGCTTCAAACAAAATCATTCTTTTGGCAACATTATATTATCTTCTTTCTTTATGGTATGTATTTTTCTTTTATAATTCGATTAGGATGTTCATATGGCTCGTAATCTTTGCCAGCAAACTCGCTTTGAACCTCACAGGAAGTGGAAGATAAAGGCAGATAAATCACGCTTATGAATTTTCGTTTAGACTGGGACAGCATGCACTCTTAAATAAATACTGAACGATATCTTTTTGTGAAAGTGAATAATGAGTTAGCAAGGAATTTTGAGTACAAACCATCGAGTCTGACGTGCAATTAGCCATTTACATCTTCATATTTGAATCGTTATAGTGTTATAGATGCGACACAGGTCAGATAAAACATGCTGACTACTTCACAGCTCCCCAGAAGGAAAAATTGTTTTGTATCAGAGCAGGTATGAGAGAAGGAAAAAATGTAAAATAGTAAATTTTACACGTGTGTGTCTTCTAAATCTTAATTTTATTGACTCCTCTGTTTCCCCTATGTACGAGAAAGTTGAATGAGGAAATTTAATTTTTTGTTCGAATGTTCTCTCACGAAAGATACTTCACATTTAACAGCGGAACATAATCATAATTCTGGACAAAAAGAAGCCAACGCATTAATGAATAAATAATGAAGTAATGAAACGGTAGAAGAGTTGTCTCCTTTGAGAGAAATAAAAGACAGTTTATCGTTACTTAAAATTGCTATGAAAAGAAAACAAGGCATTAAGTAGAAAAATGATATTAACTTTTTCAAAAATTTTATTTTTAGATTTGTATGTATCAATTTTCTCGAGAAAATGAATATTGATTCTTTGAAATTAATTTCAGATACTTTTCAAATACCTCTTATTTCGCAACTGTTTGTAGAATTTACAGTATAATTTTTTTCATGAATATTAGTTATGAAATTTGCTTTCGCCATTAATAAACTATTCCACAGTAGTGGGTCAAGGAGACTTCAAGTGCAATCAAGTTCACTTAAGGTGAAGGTCACCTCCTTATCTCCCAGTAGTTGGGCCAATGACCTGGCAGTTGTGTCACTCATCTTTAAGGTCATAGTCAATGTCCTTTCCCCTCCCTGACACAAGGGGTTAGTTGTTTTCTACAAGTTATCCACGGGGCCAAGCCTCCTTATCGTTTTTAGCATTGACCTATCACAATATATTGTCCATTAGTGTTTCAAATTCTGTAATTTGTTACCCAGTTACTGTCATTAATGATACATCACTTTATCATCACTATTTATTACATAGTTATAATGATTTATGTCCAAAACCGTATGCCTTCCATTTTACCCAGCTTGGTGAGTCTCATCACTTGCTTTCTGCTCACCATATTGGAAGGTTCATGACTAACCATTGGACTTGTATTCTGCCTGTCTGCACACCTGATATGTGTGTCAACCTCCTATTCTCATTCAGCTTCATTTTTGTGATTTGTATCAGAGCAACATGTCGAATGGAACATCTACAAGCACTCCAACACATGACTGCCTTCGTATATTGTCGTCTAAAGTTTTGGGGCTTTTTGTTAAAATTTTCCTGATTTAACAAAATACCCAATTTTTGAGATCATAAATATGAGCTGTTAATGTTTAAAAATTACCATAGTGCGTTATTTAAAGAAATTACACTCATGTCCCACATTCAAACAATTACAGCTTACTTTGGTATTGGAAAGGAGTACACAGCGTAGATTAGATGGGTAAAAAACAAGTACTTAGGGGCATTAAAAACAATAGTCTACTCATTATGGTGTTATATAGATAAAAAAGAAAGGTTGCTACACTTTTGAATATCTAGTTTTGGCTACTTTTCAAGGTCACCCTTCTACCTAATTTTTAGCAATGAAGCACAAACTTTTTAAAAAACGTCATGTGCTTCATCTCAGATCAGACACCGTTACTAACAAGCGGCAATAACTATTTTTAATGTTAAAATAATTGCACCACTGCTGGGACGGGATAGAAGTAGTTTTGAAAAAAAACGACATCATTATGTATGCAAATACCACATCAAGGAGCACCTCTCTGTACACATTGAAGAGTGCTGCACAAAGTTGCACCATCTCCCACTATAGCACTGTGTCCCATTGTTATCAGGATGGCACTAGCTTCTGCACCCAAGCACCAGCAGTGCAGGCAACTCGGCTCATGACCTGCTGCTAACATGGAAAACCACTATCATACACATAAAACCATTAGTAACACACACACACTCACACACAACACACACACACACACACACACACACACACACACACACACACACAACATTACTAAGAAATTACACTGAAAGACTCTAGTTACAATTACTGCTGGTGTGTTATTATTCAGCTGCGCTATACCACCAGGTGCAGTAGTAATAGTACGATACTGAAGGGATGGATCAGGTACCATGATTTTTATTATGAAAAATATTCAAAGCAGCTCCCTTAGCCATCAACCACAATGTGTCAGAGTGGACACTGGAAACTTACTGACCAGAGGCACTGACAGCTGCCCCCCATCGCCCACACAGCCACCTCTCCATAAGCTAAGACGTGTCTCAGCAGAATGGCTCCAGTGGTAGAGCATCAGAAGAATTACAAATCTTATTTGAGCAAGTTCTGTGATGTTCACTCTGCATCAGCTATTTGATCAGATGTATCCAGGCATCTATTAATAATGCATATTTAAGTGCAACATTTACATTTACTTAAATTGTGGTAGAGTGAGATAAAAAAGATTATGCATACTCCTCAGTATGTCCCTTAATCTCTTTAATAACCACTACATCATGTAGTTTTTTTAATGGCAAGAAAATAACAGGAATGGAGATGAATAGGTCTCCAAAGCAAAGACCAATTAAGGTTTGCTGCTTTGCCTTTAATAATTATACGGTGTGTTCAAAAAGTCTCTCTGCATTGCCGTATGATTGTTAGCCATATGTGCCGGATGATTGTTCGCCTGCCTGGGTTACTTCCCTTCAAGTGGAGTCTCCCAACAGTCCACTGTTTCGTTTATCTCAGCCAGCATCAGTAGTATCGTTGGTGTGTGTCATTACATGTTGACGTGAACGTTTAAGTTTAGTTCCTTTTTTCGTTTGTTTCGTGTTTGTCAGTGTTAAAATGATAACCATTGAAGAACGTGTGTTTTAGTCGAACAAGTGTTCAAAGCTGGCGGTAAATACACAGTTTCAGTTCGTCAAACATTTAATTCAGTTTTCCTGGAGAGAACACAGTAACATCGTGATACTGTGCGAGATTTGATTAACAAATTTCGAAGTACGGGTTCAGTAACAGATGCACGGAGAAGTGATCGTCCTAGCGTTTTGTCTAAGGATAAACTACTCGATATTTCCTACAAAATATCCATGAGTCCGATCAAGTCAGTAAGAAAACTCGCCCAGGAAATCGATGTTAGTGTTGGAAAGGCCCACACAGCTGTAAGGAAAAAATTTGAACTTTTCTCATACAAAGTGACAGTCATGCAAGAACTGAAAAATACTGATCATGGCAAGAGACTGCATTATTGTCAATGGTTATGGTTCTGGAGTGCAGCGAAAGCAACTGTCTACAAAAACTGTCCAAAATCCATCGATGAATTGAAAACTACAATATCCACTTTCACAGATTCTGTTACAGAAGAAATTCTACAGCCTGTGTTTGTAAACGTGATTAGATGAATTGAATCGTATATTCAACAACAGAGGGGGACACTCAACATTTAATGTAAAAATTTGTAAGCAACAACGAATATTCAATAAATTAATAACTTGTATTTCACTGACTTTCATTTCAGTGTGTTCACTACGGCATATGGCATGCTCGGCTAACAATCGTACTGCACTGTGGGGAGACTTTTTGTGTAGTATAGTACAACAGTATCTTGCCATGCAGTGGTAACACATCCATTAATCAATTTGTCTGCATCCACTATTTGATAGTGGAATGACTGTGAAATCAAATTTTGGCTATACTATCATGCATCTTCTCCTACGTAGGCAGTGGCATGGACATAGTAGTAATTAATTTCGATTCAGTTTAGGTCAACTGCTCTTGAGTATTTTATGCCAGTGACAGTTCTTCTTGACAGCCCACCTTTCATAGATTTTAATCATTGTAATGTTGTCACAAGGTTGCTGTGTAATAATCGCAAATACATTTAAATTCGTCTTGCTAAGTAACACGCCATTTCTGACGCAATTTATCAATAACAAGAGTGTTCAGGTTCTCCTCAAAGCAAGGCATTGCCTATTTGGTGTCGTTTTTTTCCCCTGCAACTGAGGAATGCTTAGCACATTATAGGACACATAACTGCGGCCACAGACGATGTCAACATGGACTGTACTGCAACTCAGTAGCTGTCATACAATATATGGTACAGAGAAAATACTTTCATCATTTAATCCCCATCCTACATATCTATTAAGATAAGCAACCTGCCTCCACTGCCCTCATGTAGCTAGGAATGGTTTTGCAACATCTAGTGTGAGTGATTACTGACCCAGGCTGTGAACCTGCAGAGACATTTACCACTTTTGCACCGCATCTCAGATGTATAAACATTACAATACAGTGCCTGTCATTCGCAAAAGCTGTATGACTCGTCCATATTAGTTTTGTGGCGTCGGCACACAGATCATGCTGATACATGGATATTACACTTTCCAGTCACATTAACGTCAGCACCAGTGAAATGTCTCATTATTCACCTTTTGCAGAGCAGACCACTGTGAGGTGTGCAGGAAGAAAGTCACTGAGTTCCTGGATGGTACCGACTGGGATGTGAAGCCATGTCGACTCCAGTGCCATGGTTTCTCAGTTGAAGATCCATGGCACAAACAGCCCAATCAAGGTGGTTACACTGATTCTCTATTGGGCTTAAATCCGGGGTGTTTGGTAGCCAGGGGACTATGGTAAACCCATCCTGGTGTTCTTTGAACCATGCACATATACTGGGAGCTGTGTGACACACTGCATTGCACTTCTGGTAGATGCCAGAGAAAAACCAAACTGCATGGTCCCCAGGATAGACGCATACTTGGCTTAATCTACTGCTCCTTCCAGAATGATGAGATCACACAGGAAATCCCGCAAAAACATTCTCCATACTATTATGATCCCTTGATTGTTGCAGGTTGTTTGCTCTCAGACATTTGGTATCATATACAATAATAGGCATCTGCAAAATGGAGTGTAAAACGTCATTCATCTGAAAAGGCCGCTGGTCGCCATTCAGTGGGCGCCCAGTGGCGGTATAGGCGTGAAAATTCCAGGCTTCGTTGCCAATGAACAGCAGTCAGCGTAAGTTCATGAACCTGATGCCTGCCGAGGAGGCTCCTACCAACAGTGTTCATTGAACAGCACTTGAGGAGACTCTATTGGTAACCCCTTCGTTCATTTGGACGATCAGCTGCTCAACAGTTGCACCCCTATTTGCATGTACACATCTCTGCAGCCAATGTTCACACCTGTCATCTATGACCCATAGTGCACCAAAGTCGTCTTACTGTTGGTATTGAATAGCGCTTTTTCCCCATGCGCAGTATGTGTTAACTTTGGTAGCATGCAAACAATTTACAAACTTTCAGAAACGTGTCCACCCTTGGCCTGAAAGTCAATGATCATGCGGTTTTGGACGTCAGATAAATCGCTTTGTTTCCACATTAACTGAAACTTCCTAGCAGATTAAAACTACGTGCTGGACTGAAACTCAAACTCTGGACTTTTGCCTTTCGCACTTAAGTGCTCTGCCAACTGAGCTTCTCAAGCATGACTCGTAACCCCTCCTCACAACTCTACTTCCACCAGTGCTTTGTCTCCTATTTCCTAAACTCCACTCTGCTGCAATGTGCAAACTTCATTGTAACACACAAATTATCTTTTATAAATACACATAGAGAATGGCAATATTGACAATATGGGAAATATGGAAAAATATGGAAAATAAGTAAAATGTGGTAAATATGTAAAATATGGAAATAATATGGAAAAACCTGATGCAAAATGCAGATATACAATATCTGTACTTTCTAATGGAGAGTGATCATATGTTGAGATACCTGATTAATAAAAGAATGTTTTGAGGATGTATACTGCAGGCACATTAGTTTAAATGATACGTCATACACAGAAGACAAGTACACTTTTTTGGATCTTCTGAACAGTTTACGTCACATCAGAGATCCTGTGGTGGTTTTAGTAATAAGTGCTGTATAACATATACCCCTAAAGGATATGGCTATTTTTCATTAAAGTGAAACACCACACATCGACATTCTGTATAGGATAGATAATATCTACATAGGTCAATTCTTAATATGTTTACATCCTGATTATATTATCCACCTGGGATGCACAGTCATGCAACACAAGAGAGTAATGCAGGTTACCGCTTCTCCAGACCTCTGGCAGCACCACTGTGGGAGATGCAGAATATACAGTTTGACCAAGGTAATACACGGTGCCAACTTCACTGCAAGAGGCCCGAGAGGCACTGCCTTCAGTGCTGCTGTCACAGGCACCAATTCTTCTTCCACAGATCACATGTGCACCAATTCCTGTGGCAGTTATTATCCCACCGAGCAGCTATAAAGGACGCCACACAGCTGACTAGAGGCATTTCGCATCATGAGTAACTCAGTACCAAATGCCACCCACATCCTTTCACACTTTCAATCGGAGTTCCCTTCGCATTGCCAAGGAGCACAAAAATATTTACCAGTGGACAGTCGAACCTGTGCCCCTTCCAATATTAATCCGTTCTCTTATCACTTTTTTTATCTCATTTTGTTCGTTAATGTTCGTTATATTTGTTCGGCACAGATGTCCCATGACGGTTGTTTAACGTCATCATTGATCCATTAACTCAGTTTTTTTTAATTACAGAGGGCAGCTAACCCTCTAAACAAACATCACTGAGCCAAACACCGCTTCCTGAGCACACTCTCAGAGGGACAATTGATAAGATGCACATGGTGATATATCCGTATCAAAATTCGTCTTATTTCCTAAACGCTTGGCCATCTGGAATTTCCACTTGGGGCACTTTCATGTCTCACCACGCCCTACATGTACCATAAATTTGGACGAATTCGGCGATGACGAGTACGCGTCCTCTCCTTGTTAGTATTAAAACGTAGAAGTGACCGACGATACCGCTGTTTGTTGGCATGGATGGTCTTGTAGGATTAAAAAGGTGCCAGTTTATTCCGCACAGAGTTCTGTTGGTAAAACATTTAGATCTTTAACACCTATTAAAGATGCCTTACAGAGCAACCAACGCTTTCTAGTACATCATTCATAGTCATATCATTTCCTTGGGTTATTCCGTAAATTATCTTTACATCTGCCGATTTGGTTCCATTAAGAGCGACATGTTGAGTTTTATATGCACGGAAGTCTTGAATCCAGGCTCAAGTCTGCTCTGATACTCGATAAGCTCGTATTTTCTTTACTAGATGTCTGTGCAGTATGGTGTCAAATGCCTTGTACTTTCCGATGTGCTTGGCTAGCCTTCGATACATGCTATGGTAATCTAATAATACTCTCATCGTTTGAGAGCTTTTCATTTCTGTTATAGGTACTGACAATAGTTTTGGAATTTCTCTAAGTAAAGATATGGAACATTTATGTACACTGATATGCAAATTCTATATTGAGACAAATAATACCTAGAAAAGTGAACTCTTAACATGATGGCTGTTATCTTTGCCTTTTCTTCGAAAAAAAGTGACTTGTACTACGCAGTTTCGTATCATCCATGAGCAAGTGTGGTTTTGTGGGTAGGGATTAGCACTTCAGAGGAAATACATACACTCCAATAAGCTATTAGTCACTAAATGCTGAGTTTGGGTGTATTGCATGGAAAAATATCTGATTGCACTAAGACCTGTAACACAGCAACTACAATTCACTGCATACACCCATATGTCGAAGTAGGACGCTGAGGACCTGTAATATAAGTACTACATATAAGAGGGAGATGGCATCGCATGTGTCTACTTTAACACAGGGATGACGAAACACTCTAAGTTACATATCAAATTACATGTTGTATGGATCGAATGAGCTATGTAAGCACACTCTGTCAAATAAGATTAAGCAGCAATCTGGGAGATTGGTGACATCACATAAAGGAGTGCAGGCATGGATTAAGTAGGTGTGTATTTCTCTAAGGGGCCACCAGAACACTTTGCTGGTCAGTCAGTGATTCCTGCACGGAAGGTTTTACAATGTGTATCACTTTACTGTGTGATGTTGTATAGGATTTGGCTGTCAATAATAAGACAGTAATGCAGCAAGATTTGCAACAAAGTGCAGAGGATGGATGACGACTACAGGAACCTGAACGCAGGTAAATGTAACTGCTGCACACGAACAGGAGAAGAGATCCACTGCTGCTCTACTCCGCCATCGCTGATAACTCACTGGAAATGGTAAAAGACATAGGAGTAGCCATCTGGATCGAGTTGTTGTTGT